>NC_135418.1:7144095-7231595 GCF_051991245.1 Festucalex cinctus | reverse complement strand
TCTCTCCTGTGTGACATGACATATGCCTCTGCAAATTGTGGTTGTATTTGAATATTTTGCCACACTCTCTGCACTTGAACCGATTATGAGAGCCAAGATGACTTTCAGGATCACTGTATTGCCATGAGTCCAAAAATTGCTGATCAATAGTCTGATTCCTGCTTTTCTTTAGGTTGTCAGTATTTTCAAGTGCAGGCTGACTAATGTTAGTTGCTTGTTTGACACTCACTACATTTAAGTGAAAAAACGAATCAGAGTTTCCGCAGTCTTCTTCATTAAGTTCACCTTCAATTTGCTCACATAAACTGGAAGTAGGAGAAACTGCTTTTCTGTGCGCAACACCTTGTCTTTGCTGCATTGCCGATGTAAGTGGTTTATCTTCAACCTCTACATTTGCCAAAGAGGCATTAATCTCTTCTGATTTTTGGCAGTGATTTAATATTGGACTTGTCCAGACTTCTTCCAGTTCCTCTTTGACATATGGGGGCGGTGGAGCCTCTTGTTCCAGACTTTGGCTCTCCTCTGGATGCACAGGGGGCATCTTCATGCTGATTAGCACAGGTTGGGTGTGCTGAGATGCATCTACAACACAAACAGGAAACAGACATAAATCACTGATGTTGGAACAATAGACATTCGCCTGACTTTGGATGCTGGCAGTGTGGGTTCACTTTCCACGCAGTGACGGTGTGAATCTTAGTCTGGTTGTTCGTTATAGTATGTGGCCTGCAACGGCTGGGACATGCTCCAGTACCCTATGAATTCTGAACAACAGGATAAGTCTAAGTGGTTTTAAAAATAAATAAATTCAGTTATAGTTTGGTGTTTTACTCATATATCGTGTGAATATTTTCATTCATCCAGGTCATTTCACTCTCAGGGCAGTGAATCGATCACAATGGGGCTGTTCTGGTTGTCTGGGAGACGACTAGTAGACTTCATCAGTTCATGCAACAGGCTAGTTAGGAGTCAGCACACAAGTCAGGTGGGATGAGCTCCAGTTCAGGCGCGACACTGGCCGAGATAACGGTAAAGAAAATGGGTGGACTAAAATCTTGTCATTCAAAGTAAACACACTTTCACTATATTAATTGTGTTCGCACATATAATATTCTAAACTCGTGCATTGCAATTAAAACAAAACAAAACAAAACAAACAAAACAAAGGCAGTTCTTATTTCATAAGCTAGTCCAACGTCTGGATGTGCTAAAATCTGTCATTTAACTTAAACGACAGATGGATGGAACTATTCAATTCAATTCAACATTTATTTGTCATTGTGCAAATAAATAACATGGTTATAAACAACGAGATAACGTTACGCGCACCGAATACTGGCGGACGTGTGTTTCAACAAATAAAAACAACAACAACACTGAATCGTTTTTTTGTTATAAATAATCACTAGACAGACGACGGCAAAACGAGATAAACCATTGAGCAATTAATTTCACAATCAGACCTGATCCGCGGTCATCGATTGTCTTGCTGGATAGCTGACCAGCCCCCAAAAGCCTGCGATGGTGCTTGAGCTCGTCCTCGTATTCGGCTATTGTTTTCTCAAATATCAACATAATCTCCTCAACAGCTGCGGACAGTCTCTCACTGACAAATGCCCTTAATAACTGAACAGAAGGCATTTTAAGGTGCTCGCCAGTCAAAGAGTTGATGCCCGTTTTCTTCTGTTTTGTTTCCCCTTTTTCTCTTCTTCTAGCGTCACCGGTTGTAACAATCATTTCTTAGGGTGCCTTCCGCCATCTACCGTTCAGGACCAGCATTGAAGCAAAACTGCTGCCACACAAGGACACTTTTTTTTTTTTCCCCCCAAATTGACACGATAATTCAGTAACCGATTCTATGTCCATATAGCAACAAATGAACAAACAAAATAAATACATATAACAATCAGCCTTTCCAATTTGGTGATAAACAAAATTACAGCTAGTAACATTATTCACAGACTTCACAGACAGCCAAGATGTAAATAATAATATATATATATATATATATATATATATATATATATATATATATATACCTTTCTTCTTGTTTAAAATTAACTTACAGTAAACACAATTTGGTTGTGAATATGAAATTTCCCTAACAATATAAAATGACCTATTTCATATTTCATATTGCATATTTCTGTAACTTTGTATATGAAACAAGTGATATTTTTACCCTCACGCTGTAAAAAGGGTTGCAATCAGCACTTAATTGAAAGTAATATCCATTCAAAACAGGATAACAGTATTGATTTTATTGTGAAAAGCATTTATTTTGCATTGACAGACATCAATTTTGATTTCAACGGAACTAAAAATACATACAAAGGACCCAAATTAAGTTTTTGATTTTCTTCCAATTATATTTCTTGTCTTCATGCCCTCCAGGTAATATATTTAGTTTGAGTCAAATGGACTTGTGCATGCACATTGAAAAGGACAGCACATCAATGCCACCATTGCAGTACTGTACATGGGCTTTGGGTGGCAGACTGGTTGGTTACTGCCGCTTACCTCTGATGCAGGCGGTGTGAGTTCGCTTTCCCACCCGGGCGACCGTGTATGAGTGAGTGAAAGTATTTTTAAAACAAATGGCATTGAACTGTGTCTGTAGCCATTAAAGGGTGTTGTTGGGCTTTGAGTGAGTGTTTAGAATTTGGTAGTTTGAGGGTCAACACTGTTTTCAGAAAGCAGTCTATTTTAACCACACAAAAAAAAATGTTATTGTTATTGTTAAAAATGTTATTCTTTCATTTGACGCAACGCAATAATATCGATAGCGTGATATTCAACAACTATATTGATTGCATATAGCATGGTTTTCCAATATCGTGCAGCCGTTTTTTATTAATTTATTTATTCATTCATTTTTGTCAAACAAATCAGGACCAGCTCACTGGCTTAGTGGTAGCGTGTCCACCCTGTGACTGGGAGATTGTGGGTTCAATCCCTACCTCTGTCATACCAAAAGACTATAAAAATGAACCCATTTTCCCTTCTGCTTGACACTCAGCGTTATGGGTTGGAATTGGAGGTTTAGGTCTCTGAGTACCTGCTGCTGCTCACTGATGATTAGTGGTTCTTTTCTAAAATGCAGGAAGTCAAATTGAATATGTCAATTCAGTTAAAACTAAATGAATTAAATTGGTTCAGTACCTAAAATGTTAAGAAATTATTTTGGATCAAGGCAAAAAAAACAAAAAACAAAAAACAAGGCTGGTTCAAGTGAAGAATTATTGTTTATTATTATTATTGCTTCCTCCTCTGCTTCCCCCCTCCCGCCGCTGTGCTCCTTTCGCAAGGCTGGAGGTGGTGTGGGCACGTCTTCCCTCTCTGCGCTGCTGCCCGGTGCCGGTTTCCGGGGGGGAGGGGGGGTTTCGTGGGGGTCGGGGTTCGCGGGGGGGTTGGCGGTCGTCGGGGGGGGCGGCTTGTTTGGGGGGGGGGGGGGGGGTATTATGGGTGGGTGGGGGGTTGGGTGTTGGGGGTCGGGGTGTGTTCGGGGGTTTGGGGGCCGGGGGTGGCGGGGCCTGGGTCGTGGCGGGTGGCGGGTTTGGGTGGGGTGCGGGGGGGTCGTGGGGGGATGGGGGCTGGGGACCGGTGGGGCGCTGTGGGGGCCCTCCGGGCCTCGTTCTGCAGCCTTGGGTTCGGGGGTGTGGGCCGGGGCTGGGGCGGGGGTGTTCCGGGCGTCTGGGTCGGGTGGCTTGGGGGTGGCCTTGGTGCTGCCGCGGCCTGAGGATTCCGGGGGGGGGGGGGGGGGGTGCTCGCTTGGCTGGACCGCGGTTGACGGCTTCTTTCTTTGGTGGTGGTCCTTATGCATGCCAGATCCGTCGCACCAGCATCTACTGAAACTCAACAGAAGTAGCCTCTCCCTCCCACAGCCCCTTGAATCAGTGGGTGCTGGTGTCTGTGGATCTCACTTTGCTTTATCTATCCTTCCCTCCTTCCTCTCTTTAGTTTTTCCTCTGGTCACTTGAGATCTCAATTTATTGGAAGTTTGAGGTTTCTGGGGTTGGCATAAGACTCTGGTTTTGTAACCACGCAGGAGGGGTTTGGTTGGTGCTGGATTTCACTTTGATGGATTGGATGTACTGGCTTCTATGGATCTCACTCTGCCTCATCGATCCTTCCCTCCTTCCTCTCTTTAGTTTTTCCTCTGGTCTCTTGAGATCTCGCTAATTTGCTGGAATTTAGAGGCTTCTGGGGTTGGCGTAAGACTTTGATTTTGTTACCATGGGGAAGGCAGGAAGTGTTTGGTCGGTGCTGGATTTCACTTTGATTTATCTTTCTTTTCTCTTTATTTTTTCTGACCTTTTCTCTGGTCTCCTGACCATTTGAACCTCACGACTCTGGCAAGATTCTGAAGTACCTGGTTAAGGCGAAGGGTAATGGATATTTATAAGGTTTTAGGTGAATTAATGAGTATAAATTTATACGTATTTGCACGCACGCGCACGCACGCGCACGCACGCAAACGCACACACGCAAACGCACCCCCACATACACACACACACACACAAAAAGAGCAATGATGATAAGACGTTGAATCGGTACGACTACCGAATGAACAATTCTGAGCTCTTTAAAAAAAAAAAAAGAAAAAAAAAAGAAGAACAATTATTGTTTACATCAACATGAAATAATCAGGTCATACGAAGTCACTCGATCTACTTTCTGTGAAGTCAAATATTTTAGATGTGATATCTGGACATCATTTTTTTAGTTTAAGCGGGGTAAAATTTGCTACAGTGCAGTCTGTGGCCAGTCTTTTCAGAAATATATTTCTCAGCATTTTCCCAGAACTTGATACTAAAGGGCATTCACATAAAAGATGACACTTTCTTGATCAGTCTTACATTAGTATACATTTAACAAATCTTGAGACAAAAATTAGCTGGATATGTTATGTAATATCATTAGATGTATTTCTTGAACATTAATTGCAATAAATAAACAAATGCAATCCATGGTTTACACCAATATATCCTTGTGAATTGACACCATACATGGGCTGTCATACCAGAAAAAAAATAAAATAAAATAAAAAAACGCTGATGTGACATTTATGTAAAGATGGCAATTGATTGTCAGATCATTGGCGGAAAGATATAGTTTATTATCTAAGCATCCATTACTTGTGTGCCATGAGGCAGATATTGTGGTTTCTGGTTATCTTTTTTGCACCTTGAATTAGAGCTAAGCCTAAGATTGTTAATGCACTTGCATGGCTCCCCCCAGTTGTTATAATAAGATTTTTATTTTTTTTTTACTCTACGAAAATATAATTTCTGTATCACTAAAAATAATTCAAATCAGTTTGAGACAGTTTCATGGATTTTTTCAATTTTTTCATGTTGTGTCTTTTTCTTATCCAAGGGATTTCTTTTGTCCTTCCGGGCTTCCCTTTTGTCTCCCTGCCTCCATGTTTGCCTCTGTGCTGGCGCTTCAACTCAGGGAGGGGCTCAAAATCAGCATGGTCCTCATGTATTATTGGTTCCTGCCTCCTATGTGTCGCTGACTGTAATGAAAAGGAGGTTTGAGCAGCACTGTGACATCTCCCCCCCCCCCCCCCCCCCCCCGCCTACCATTCACTCTTGTCTTCCCCCTGTCTCCCTCTCATTGCTTTTCTCCTCTGTACTTGTTCTGTGACTGGCGGTGGAGATGGGTGGTCATGTGATGTTTTAATACCCTGGGATTTTCTGCTGGGCATGCTCTGAATCGCCACAGTCCAGACCTGTCTGAGGAGTGCTGCCTATTTATTACCCATGCAGCTGCTTTTTATTCTTTGCTTCTTGGGGCGGATACATTATTAAGCTGAAATGTTTAACATGGCTCTACCTGCTGGTAGGATGACGTATTAGAGCACTGCCCTTTTATGCTGTTGCTGGAATATACATGCGGTGAAAAGAAACAGAAGCAAGACGTTGCATCGGTTGCGCAGGTGGCGGGTAGGTATGCTCCTGATCGATTGTCTGATAATGCTTACAGTTATACTGGAAATATTGTCATGCTTAAGAATATAACATTGTTATATGATTGGATCATAGTCACAAAAAAGAAAACGCAGAGTGATATTGATCCGGTGTGTAAACCGGGAACATGCATCTCTTGAATGATTTATGCTTGCCCCATTTTCATCCCTATGCATTATCCTTACCGCACATTATCACATTATTATTGATGTGTTAACTGAGTCGTAGTGATGTACAGTACAATGTGATATGTCCAAGGATACATTTTTGGTGGTTCCAACCCTGAATTCTGGATTAAGTGGTTTTCACATCTTAATTTAACACATCATGGACTTAGAGACACAACACAACAACAACAAAACACAAACGACTCTTCATTTGTTTTTGTTGTTGTGTTAATAGGGCCATTGTACATGGTTAATTTCTGCTGCCCTCTAGGGTGATTGACACGTCTTGACTCAGCATCGCCATGGTTACTAGAAAGAACCAAATTGTGGAATAGCCCAGGGTCTCCCAAGCCTAATTTAGCGACGTCATCTATTACTAAAATCTTGCAGCATACCACCAAACAAAAACGCCACAAGTAATATAAATATTGAAATCATTTACAACCTCTTAATACTTTACTTACAAATTGATGTTTCACTGCGAAATCTGGGCCTAAAAATGATATTCTTAGAGTAAAAACATTCTTTTCTTGTACAAATGAATACATGGATTCATTGTAACTTCTGCCATTTAATGGAAGAGCATTTCATTGTTCTGCCTGTCACTGTAGCTCTCTGGCATAGACAGACAGATGTGAAATGACATTTGAAATCCATGAGTAATAAATTTTAGACAAAATTAAGTAAATTGGATCATTTCCAGCAGCACACTTGATAATCTCTCAAGGGCATACTTGTGTGCCATGGCACATGGAATATGCTGTTGACATTTGATTGTTCTTGTTAACGCTCCAATGTGGAGTTTATATTTTCCACTTGCTTGCATGGTTTTATCTCGGTCAGGGGTCAACAACTAACCTTTGTGAAAATTTTGAGCTACTTTTTGGGTACTGGTTAATGCAAAGTACTACCCGTTTGATAGAGTATACTTCTGAAACCCAAACTAATTTTGATCAAATTACTTTCATATGCATGTATTAGAAGATACTAATCATGCTAATGATTTCTCACAATAATTAGGGTACAGATAAGCAACATTTTTTTAATTTTTTTTTATTAATCTATGCCAGTGTTCACATATTGATCACTTGTACAGCATTTCCAGAAAAGAACAATGTCCCATCACCACTCATGAGCTATTTAGAACAGGCCTGTGGACCACTTATGTGGTCCTTGAGGCACTACCTGGTGCCCACAACTATGAGCGCCACGTTGGTACGCTTGGTACTCTCTGGTACGCTTCATCTGACATTACATTGGCATTGTCAGGATGCGTGTTGTTGATGCGGACCCAAGGGAAACAGGATGTAAAATGTAGAGGTGCTCAAAAAAGTCATTTACTTAACAAAGACAAAAAGACAAAAAAGTTACTAAAAATAATAATAAAAAAAAAAAAAAAAAAAACAGAAAATCCAAAAGTCCAAAACTAGATTCAAAGTAACAGATACACAAGGCGTACAGTAGACATGACAAAGACATGACTGGATAATGAACCAACAAGGACTGAAAGAATGCAAGTAACTGAATACACACTAACAAGACAACGAGAGACACCTGGACAACTAAAATCCAAACAAAACCAAACCAAAACAAAATACAGATCATGACACACATGCCAATCCTTTCTACGTCACTTCTCGTCTGAAGTCAAATACAATTGACTCCAGCTCACTTGCGGACAAGCAGTCTAGAAAATGCATTTAATATAAGAATGTTGAAAAATGAACATTTAAATGAATTATAGAATGTTATAGAAGCGTAGAGCTGCCAATGTGGAGTAAACATTTTTGGCTGGTGAGTATGTTCGAACATGCTCGCAAATACGTTCGAACATACTCGCAAATATGTTTGAACATACTCGCAAATACGTTCGAACATATTCGCAAATATGTTCGAACGTACTTGTAGGCGACACGCTACAAAGTTAGCATACCTTCCCATAATGCCACGGGGTATTATTTGCGCATGCGCAAGTGAAAAAAATGACAAACCTAAATCATGCACGGCAGATATAATAAATCGTAAAGGTTACGAATAAACACTATTTTTTTGTCTACTTAATTTGTAATGAATTGGTAATGTGGCCCAAATGCCTAAAAAATGGGGTTTTGTTTTCACTTGCGCATGCGCAAATAATACCCCGTGGCATTATGGGAAGGTATGCTAACTTTGTAGCATGTAGCCTACATGTACGTTCGAACATATTTGCGTGTATGTTCAAACATATTTGCGAGTATGTTCGAACATATTGGCGAGTATGTTCGAACATGTTTCAATACGTTCGAACATATTTGCAAGTATGTTCGAAGATACTCGCCAGCCAAAAATGTTTACTCCACATTGGCAGCTCTACGCTTCTGGAGAATGTTGAGCAAACTATCCATCCATCCATTCATTTTCTTGACCACTCATTCCTCACAAGGGTCGCGGGGGGTGCTGGCGCCTATCTCAGCTGGCCCTGGGCAGTAGGCGGGGGACACCCTGGACTGGTTGCCAGCCAATCGCAGGGCCACAGAGATGAACAACCATCCACACTCACAAGCACACCTTGGGACAATTCGGAGGACCCAATTAACCTGCCATGCATGTCTTTGGAATGTGGGAGGAGACCGGAGTACCCGGAGAAGACCCACGCGAGCACGGGGAGAACATGCAAACTCCACCCAGGGGAAGGCCGGAGCCTGGACTCGAACCTCCTCAGAACTGGGAGGCGGACGTGCTAACCACTCGCTTGAGCAAACTAGTTTAAAAAAAATCAACCAAAGTATTGCACAATCCATACCCAGATGTTACAGAAAAGGCACACTTTATGAAGAAATACACTGCAGTATATACATCTTTTAATATTTGGGATTCATATTTGACAAGATTTTTTATCATTAAAAATAGGTGTGGATATATATATAAATTGTTGAACCAATTTAAGTCTAAAAAGAATTGTTGACCAACTTAATTGAATTGGTTCATGTGGTAATTAATATATTAAGTTTAATGAACGCAAGTGATTAAACCTTGTAATTAAACTTTATATGTTGACTTGGATTAATTTAATTCAATTGTGTGTTACCACTTGAACCAATTCAATTAAGCTGTCAAAAATTCTCTTTTGTACATATATTCCCAAATCCTCTCTAAGCAAGTATTGTTATGATGCTTCAGACACAGCTTTTTCCGGAAGTTTATATTTACAGTGAAGCAAACTGACTTTATATGATTTTAATTAATTTTATATCTTGGGAAAACATATTTTCCAAGCAGAATTAGTTGAGAATATTTTGGAAACATTGCAACAGAGGTGATTGGCAGAAAAATTGTAAAATTGTATATGCTTTGAAATATGGACAATATGAACCTACCATAAACAGAGAAAACCATTAGATGGTTTTGTGTTGTTGCTCTTCAAACTTCCATACATTGTTGTGACCTGTACTGCCTACTAGGGCTTTTCACATACTTATTGGTCAAATAAATCAGTAATTGTCTTTGGAAGAGTATGTTCTCAAGTTTTCCCAATCCCAGAACAGAAATGAAGCATCCTTGTGTTGGAGGATATGAAAATACTGATACTTACTACGTTTTCTATCTGCTTGTCAACTTTGGACAGTAAAAGAGTTCTTGCATGTGACATGTTTTATATCATGTTCAATAAGTGGATTTACAGCTATTGTACTATAAAATGTGTATTCATTTGCTGTATGGCAGCCTTGACAAAAATGCAAGAAGATGGCAATGTCCATTTAGTTGCACAGTGTTCATTAATGGGATGTCATTCTAAAGGTGAAAACAGTCCATCGGTGATCAAAAATGCCACCAAACCAATCTATGAACCTTAATCCTAAATAATCATGACTGTTGGCACAGACATCCACAGCTAAAAATAGCCCGAGAGATTTTGTCTTTGGTGCTGATGGCCACATGGCTGTGTTAAACTAATCCAAGCCAATTCTACTCCAATCCTCCCAGTAGAGCTGATCACGAGCAAAGCAGGATGAAAAGGATTTGATTCAAGCTTTCAGTACCACTGTCATCACCGTGTTTCACAATTCACATACCGCTACTCTCGGATGTGTGTGTGCTTTTAAGAGGAGGGGAGCGAGGGGATGTTTTTAGAGATGGTAGGTGGTTACGGACAAATTTTGATTCATGTATACATGTATAGTTAAAAGGTGAAAGGTCACATGCCACTAAACATGATGTGTACTTTAGTTGCTGGGCATTTCATTGATTTAAATTCCAAGTGAAAGATAGTAACTTGCGTGTTACTATCTGGCATGTGCTATAGGCTAAAAAATGCACACGCACACTCGCTTGTCCTTTGCAACCATGGTAACATAATTATGGGATAAGCCCATGATAGAGAAATGAAAGCTGTGACAAAGGAAGGTGTGGAGAGAAAATGGTGAAGGTAGCAGAAAGAATGTTTGAAAATTAAGGTGATGGACTGTTGATAACAACAATAGCAAGTTGAAGTAAGGGTTGTAAGAGGTACGCAGCAGTAATTTGCAAGGAAAATAATATCTTTATGAACTGGTCATCGCCAACTGTTTACAGTACATCAAGTATTTTACAATATCAGCTTCTTATAATGGATATGTAACTGATGTCAGCACAGGGAGAATTCAGCTGTGACAGAAGGCCCTTAATGACTCTGAGAGGAGTCACACAGAGAGACAAAGACCATTAGCAATTCCCCAAGGAGACCAGTGAGGGAGGAGGGAGATGCATAGAAACAAAAAAAAGATAACAGACGAATAGCAAGCAAATGTGAGTTATTGTTTGCACAACTGCTGTGCATACTAATATTATTTAAATGACATTTTATATAATTGTTTTTTCTACATTTGCTAACACTGATATAGATCATAAATTCACCTACAAGGCTAAAACAAATACAGAAAGAATGGAGTGAATATTATATTCATTTAATTAGCAAATTACAAAATGTGCATCTTTTCTAATGTTCCTGCTGTGTGTCCTTCTCTGTGTTTGGGGGGGGGTTACACAACACACAGTTTATAGCACCGGCTAGAGTACTGTACATTGCATCAACTGCTTCTTGCATTTTGCATTTGTATGTATCTTTTTTTGAAGGGACAGAATAATGAGTAAATAGATGTTTCCACGGTTTGAGCCTGTCTTGTTAAATTGAATGAATTAACGCCGTGCAACTTGAACTGATTTAGGCTAAGATGACACCCCGGAAATGGGTGATGGGTAGTGATGGCAAAATGAAGCCCCGTAAAGCAGTGAAGCCCTGCAGTGAAATGCTTCACACACACGTCGGGGCTTCAAGATGATTCATTTCCTCGACTACGCCATCATGTGGACAGAAAAATGTATAACATGCTTGGTGCATGCAATAAAATGGTGGGGTGTAAATCATGCTCTAAATACAAAAGAATATATATTTGAAGAGTGTTTTAACATGAATTGTTCTGTGTTACTTTGTCTATGTTTGTGCTTATGCAACAAGTGAAAATGTGAAATAAGGACGTAAAATAAAGTGCTTATTCATTTTTATTTAAAAACTATTTTTTTCCGAAGTTTTTGGACTCAGGCGGTTTCTTTTTTTTGCCGAGAATTTCACCTGCTTTGGAAAAAAACTCTTTCACATGGTACTGATGAAGCAGGGGTGCATCGATATGAGATAGCAAGTTTGTATAGAATTGGACGCGTATATTTCTGTGATTCCCAGTACTGAAGGGGACTTTCAACTGTGAACAGAAAAATGTGAATTTTATGTGTTGTCACATTTTATTTTATTTTATTATTGGAATCTGTTAAAATAGTACCGTAATTGCAGTGCATTACCTTCTGAGGTGAGATCTGCTCAAAGTGCTCCTAAACAAGGGAAAATCTCTTTCTTGCTGGTTCCATCGCAAAAAGAAGCTCGTCAAATCGAATGCCAAAAGTAAAAAAAGTAGCGCAATAAGGGACCCGAAAACACAAAAAGTGAAGGGGAATCCATAGCGTTTCTTTGTCGCTTTTATTTCGAACTACACTCAAACCGAGCGAATCATTTCCTGAATCAGTCACGTGGTACACCTGCTTCGTGGGGCTTCAAACGTCACCACGTACGTCATCAACACACGCATTGACACGCCGTTCATGAACCACTCATCTGCATTACTCGGCACACGCTTCAGGGATTCGACCCGAGAAGCACATCACTAGTGATGGGATTTTAGTGAGATGACAGCAAGGCCGCTCAGTGAACTCTTTGCATGTTTTGCAGATGATGCACAATCCGATTTACTTTTGCCTCTTTACAGTTGGTCAACTAATCTGCAATGTCATTCCTTCTGCAAACTCTGTGCAGTCCCCCCGCATCACCCTCCAAGCCCACACCATCCATTTATCTAACTCTTACTACATTCGGTGTATGTATTCATCCCCCCGTGTACTAGGGAATGCTGATGTTACTCTTTAATCAAATGGGAGAAGTCAAAGATAACTAATCTAATCTTGAAACTAAGTTTCTGAAAGATTAGACAAAATCTTAATTATTAACCTTGGTTAGATGCATTAGTTGGAATTCAAATTATTTGGGGGAAAAAAATCCAACCTGACTTAGGGCATTGGGCAGGAAGCACCCTTGAATGGTCGCCAATTAATCAGAGGGCACATAAAGAGACTTGAAAACCATTCAGACGTAAATTCATGATGTCATTGAGTGGGAACTGAACCAATACTGCCAGCATAAGTCAGGTGAGTTAGATGCGACACCATCAGTGTAGCCTTGCAATGATGCACAAATGAATTGTGGTTCAACATAATTATTTAAAACAAAAAAGCAAAAACATGAAATAGAGGCTTGGACAAAAAAATAATGGACATTCTAATAACGATTGAAAGTAATTTGACCATAGCGACATGTTCAAACAAGATGTGTCCTCTAATTAGTATCACAGGTGTCTTCAAACTTGTAAGCAGTCAGTTGACCTATTTAAATGATGACTAGCGGTCACTGTGCTTTTTGGTGACATGGTGCGTCACACTTCGCTGAACATGTACTTGAAGAAGCGAAGGAGACAGTTATTTCAGGGGATTAGAAAGAACATAGAAAAGCACATTAAAGGTAAAAGCTACAAGACCATCACCAAGCAGCTTGATGTTCCTCTTCCAGTTGCACATATTGAGAGCTTTAAGATTCACAGGAGTGTAGCCAAACTTCCAGGACATGGCTGCAGGAAGAACACTTGTGACAAATTGTAGATGAATTGTAACACAAGAACTCAGAACAACCTCCAAAGAAATTAAAGGTGAAGTCCAAGGTCAAAGTACATCAGTGTCACATTACATCACACGTCTAAGCAGGAGACCGCTGTTGAAAATAAATCATGGGGGGGGGGAAAAAAAGCCACAAAGCTTCTAGGGGAATGTTACGGAGCCCCTAAGGTGATATGGTAGAAAAAAAACAAAAAAACTTTGCGTTCCCTCGCAATACATCTTTGCGTTCCCTCGCAAAGATTGCAACTTTGCGTTCCCTCACAACGATCGCGAGGGAACGCAATCTTTGCGAGAGAACTCAAAGTTGTTTTGCGAGGGAACGCAAAAAGTTGTTTTTTTCGCCTACTATGTCGCCTTAGGTGCTCCGTAAACACTTCCGGGTCATCTTCCATGTGACCAAAAGCGATGAGGATGGAGCATGTATTTTCCCACTGCTTTGTTTACACGTCAGTTTTGGTCACATGGAAGATGACCCGGAAGTGTTTACGGCGCACCTAAGGTGACATGGTCGGCGAAAAAAACAACTTTTACGAGGCAGCGCAAACTTGTTTTGCAAGGGAACGCAATCTTTGCTTTTGCGAGGGAACGCAAAGTTTTTTGTTTTTTTTCTACCATGTCACCTTAGGGACTCCAAAGAATGTCCTATGGACAGACAAGACAAAACTGGAACTGTTTGACAAGGCACATCAGTTCATACCAAGAAAAGATCATTTCCCTTACACTGAAACATTGAAGTGGCTCTGTTATGTTCAGGGGCTGCTTGCTGCATTTGGCACAGGGTGTCTTCAATTTGTGCAGAGTTCAAAGAAATCGCAAGGCTGTCAAGCTATTTTAAAGAGAAATGTGTTACCCAGTGTCAGAAAATGTTGGTCTCAGTTGCAAGTCATGGGTCATGCAACAAGATAATGACCCAAAGCACAGCTAAAAACACTCAAGAATGGTTAAGAGCGAAATTTTGGACTATTCTGAAGTGGCCTTCTATGAGCCCTGACCTAAATCCGATGAAACATCTGTGGAAGGAGCTGAAATATGCCATCTGGAGAGAGCATCTTTCAAACCCGAGACAAGTGAAGCAGTTTGCTCATGAATAGTGGGACAAAAAAAACCTGCTGAGAGGTGCAATTAATATCATTCAATGTTATAAAAATTGTAAGATTGCAGTACCGGCCTCAAAAGTTGTGCAAAAAAATATTATGTTCAGGGTTCCATCATTTGTGTCCGGACCTGTTCCATGAGTTTGTAATTCTATTGAACCGCAATTCAAAAGCAATAGCTGATTTTAATTGGTTATTTTTCATTTATTATTATTATTACAATGAAGGTTCCAACATTTTTGTCCATGCGTGTAGTCGCATCACATTGGCAATTTTGGATATTGCTCTAAGTAGCCTGATTTGACTGATTTCAGAATTTGAACAATTCCAAATAAACAATCATCATAGCAAACATGTTTTTGGCTAGATCTTTAGTTAATGACAACACAAGATGTTGTAAATATTATAAATTATGAATCTCTGCCTGTTGACAAAAGTAAAAATACATTTTCAGCCATCCATGTACAAATACATTTTTCTACTGCATGAGAAGAGGGGGTGGATCAGCTGACTTCGTTTCCCTTCAACACAAACTGACTTGACTTGTATTCCTCCCCCCATGAGTTGTTCATATTCATCCTGCATCACAGTCACACGGTCCTCTCATCTGGTGAACTCTGGCAAGTTCAAATGTAATTACTGTGCCCAGTGCATCGTCTCTCCAGCCAGGCCACATGATTTGTTTCGGCTTATTTCATGACACTGAGTTGAGCAAAGCCCCAGAGTATGTTGCATTTGTGTCTTCACATAATCACCACATGTACAGTATGTTTAAGAAAAATAACAGTGCACATTTCAAAACTACAAACTGCGTTTACTGTGGCTGGTTATATAAAAGAAGTCTAGTCTAGTCAGTATCACGCTTCATGTGACCAGTCCTTGTTATTATTCCAGCTTCGGATTTTTATTATTTGCCCATGTGCATGTATGCTTGACCGTTGTTTTAACAGCATAATTCAAAGGACCACTTTACTTAGGCAAAATGTTAAATGATAAACTCTTCGTCATGACTTTAATTACGTTGGTTTGTGTGCTCGTTTGTTTATTTCCTAAATGAAAAGCTGCACTGTCTTGATGTGATTTGATTTTTTTATTTTTGTACAGGCTCGTTCAACAAATGCTGAAGTTTGGTAACAAGTCTAAATTCATGATGATTTTTTTCTTTTTCTTTTCTTTTTTTTTTTTTAATTCAAAATAACAAAAACAATCACTTCTTGATTACTATATTCATTTTGTTTGAGACCTAAGCTTTCCATTAACAAGTTCCTGGCATTGTTCTGACTGCATATTATAAAACTCTTCATGACAGAAATTGTAAAGTTCACTTAAATGAAAATCCTATCTTGTGATTTTGCAGTTAGACTTGTGGTATGGTTATGACTGAGAGAGATATGGGGAATGGAAAAAAACATATCGGGTCAAATATACAGCATAGTTGCAGTTATTTGGTGTTGAGAGCAAGACTTTGGGAAGTTGATTTGAAAATCTTAATGTCAGCCTAGTGCAGGGGTCCGCAACCTGCGGCTCTGGAGCCACATGTGGCTCTTTCGTCCCACTTCTGTGATCCAAGTTTAAATTAATTGTTAAAAACATATTTATTTGTATTTTTTATAGATAAAATATTCTTTACGTGACAATGATTAAATAATAATTTAAAAAAAATGTTAAAAAAAATGTCAGTCCAAATCTTTAGGTTAGCAGAAAAAGAGATGAAAGGTTGATGAAAAGGTATTCAAAAAAAATCTAAATGTCCAAAAAGTAACCATAAAATTACCAAAGGGGAAGAGGAAAAGCAGAATATTACGATGGAAAGTCCATGAAACTGCCAAAAATTTCAGAGAATTGAGTAAGAAAAAAAGGCAGAAAAGAAAACATTCAAACAGTAACCAGAAAATGTCCAAAATCAAAAGAAGAAATCCAGAAAATGCCACAAAATTGCCCAAAATGTCAGAAAAATGATAGCAAAAAAGGCAGGAAAAAAAACATCCATAAAATGTCTAAAAAAAAAAAAAAATTAAGAAATGATGGAGAATAAAGTATTTAAAAAAAAAAAGTATGAAAAATTAACCCAAAAAAACAAAAAAAATGGAAGACGAAAGAAGAAAATAAATGTCTACGTATTGGATGCTGCTATGATATTTTTGTGTTGTGGTGCAGCTCTAATGAGCTCTTACGACATTAGACTAACACTAACAGACTGCTCCTTCAAATGTTTTGCAGCTCCGCACATGGCTCTTTTGACAGGAAAGGTTGCTGACCCCTTGCCTAGTGTATACATTCCACAACAAACTTGGACGTGTGTTTGAGGTCTGTGTCATGCTGGAAGACCCATGTGTAAGTTTCAACCATCTGGTTTGAGGTTTGCTGAAGAATTTTGCGGTTTCAATCCCTTTTCATTACTGCGTGTAGCATGTCCAAATTTACAACGCTGCTTGGTAGGGGCATAGCAATCATATGAAAAGTAGGAGGGACAAATTGTTTAGGATTAAGCCAACTTTTAGAAGCAAATTATCCTCTTATATTCAAATGCTCCTCTTTATGATGTGGTTTGAGGTGGATGCAAGGCACTAGTCTTGTCAGCAGCGTAAACAGCAGTGGTCTTAGAACACATCCTTGTGGAGAAAGTGATGGAGCTAAAGATGTTTTTTTTCCCACTCTCTCTGAACGCGGTCTGTTGGTGAGGGAATCTAGTAAGCGATGCTTAGGAGGCTGACTACAGTAAATGCTGGACTCGAGTCAACCGGTAGCATTCAAATATGTGTGGGTATTTTATTTTATTTATTCAGGTGTCCCTGTCTCAGGTAGAGAGCAGAAGATATGGCTTCTTCTGTGGAGCAGCTTGGCTGGGAAGCATTGAAATTGGTGATTATAGAGGGGGCAGTGTGGATATTGTGTTGTGGTCCTATGCCAGCCTCTCAAAGCATTTCATCAGTTTGGGAGTTGAAGCAAACAAGACTTTTAATGGTAGTGTTTTTCTCGAATGGAATTGTGGTGGCAGACTTGAAACAAATTGGAACAAGAGCTTGCTTTATAAAGTTGGTGTAGATGTCTTTGCAAATACTTGTAACAGCGGTTAGGCATACTGCCATCTTTATGTTTTACGTCGTATTTCTCTACGCTCAGTACAGCTTAATTTTGCTTAATGAGGAAAACGCTTATGCAAATGAGTTGTTTTCTGACAGTCCCACTTTTGCACTTCCTCTTTCCAAGCTTGCTTTCTGATGATTCCATCTTTCTCTCAACTGCTATTATTCTGCCAGTGTATTCTTGGTGCAAATCCAGTATTATCATGTGTGGTAAACTGCACTCAACTGTCAAACTTTGTGGGCATGTTTGCGCCAGTATATTGTCATGTCTGCGTCAGGGTTAAGTTTGAGTTCATGACCTGTTAAGTTTGGGTTCACTGACCGTGAGGTCAAGTGTCTGTTTTGAACTGATGTAACAGTATCTAGTTTCAACTGGGTTTAAGCTATGTGATGTCAGGAGCTATGTGATGTCAAGCATCTTTAATCCTTTACCTGGTCATTTGAACTGAGGTCAAGTGTGTGCTTGGAATTGATGTAACAGAATCTAGTTTCAACTGGTTTTAAGTTATGTGACAGCTATGTGATGTCAGGAGCGTCATGATGTCAATCTTTAATCATTTACTTAGTCACAACCAATCAGATCGATTCACTATCTGTAGTAGCTGTCTGAGAAGTGTGTGTGGTTGTCGCATTATTACCAGTGTCTCTCTGTGCAACTCTCTTTGTTTCTTGTCTAGTCAAGTTTGTTCCACGCCTCTCGATGTGAATAAATAGTTCTTCTTATTTGTGTCTGCGCTTTGGTATTCAACCTTTACCACATGACATATATGACTCGAGCAATATCTTTGGTGAATAGGATGTTAAGAGAGAGCATACTGCACATGCAAATGAAGAGCAATTTATGGCTATATCCGCAGACAGTGCATTCTTAATCAGTGGCTTTGGCCCTTAGAATACTTAATCACATTTTTAATATATCTAATATAATATATGCCTTCATATATGCACAACACACTGACCAACAGCGGGCAGCAGTCTGTTAATGCAATCACGCAATTTTATCTTAGTAAATCAGGTCCCTTATTTTTTATTTTATTATTACTTTTTTTCAAATATTGTTTCAAAATTAAAATGATGCAAGTATGATTTAAAAAGAGTACTGATAAGTGTTTTTTTCTTTTTCCTTTTACTTTTTACATCAGCAACACACACAAAAAATGTAAAAAAAATAAAATAAAAATACTAATATGGTATACTATTTTTTAGAACAGGTCACTGTGCTCCTTGGGGCTACCTGGCCCCCACATTTAATTTTTCACTTAAGTCCTTCCCTATAGGTTGACATACTATATGAATATCACTCAACAATAAATTATTTCCCATAATTGATGATTGTAGATGATTTGACCATTTGAAATTTTAAAGCATCTCTAGGACTTTTAACCTTTGTCAATTAATGCAACTGATCTTCGTAGAAAATATTTTCAATGCTTAAATCACAATTATTTGCTTCAACATCAGTTGTCAACATTCTTCACAAATTTTAAAAATATGAATCTACGGGGGAATCTAGCATTACAGGACTCTGATTCAAAATGGAGCAGATAAAACTAAAAGTTTGTACAAGTTTGGCCTGCTTAATAATTTCCAGCCTAAGGTTTCAGTTTAAGTAAAGCCTCGGAACCTTGCAATGCATGCTGAGTAAAACACTAAATTGGTTGGTCAAAAATATACTGCAGAATATTTATTTTTCTGTCTCCGAACTAAACTCCCTTGAACATTGAGGAATAAAATGGGCAAAGAAGTAAAATAAACAACCAAAATAATATAGCCTGGAAACAAATGACCATTGGCTTGTAATATTATTAAAAGGGTGTTGAGGTTGATGGGAAGAAAGTAAGGGAGGCAGTGAGAGCGATGGAGGTTGCAGAGAAGAGGAAGGGTGGGGGTTGATTGTTGCTGGAGAGTTGGTGGTTTCAAATTTCTCTTTTCATTTCTGCACTCACATGCATTGAGCCTCTCTTACTTTCTCTTTCTCTCATATCCTCCCCTGACCACTGGTGTTTCTCTGCAAACAAGCCCCAGCGTGTTGTAGGCGGTTGCTACAGACAGGAGTGTCGAAAACAACAAAGAAGAGACGTGCCGTGAAGTGAAGGGGGAAACTAAGGAAGGTAAGCACAGCAGCACATGTTCTTGCATATTTGAGAGATCAAAGCGACGAACATGCATTTTATTTTTTTTGCCTTTGGTTTTGTGCATTGAGGTTGGCTGACGTGCACGTTACAGTAAGTGCATTTGTGGGTGAGATCAAGCTACACATGGCTGCTGATGTGACTATGTGATTACTGAGTAGTTCTAAGCAGTTTCAGAAAATCCTTATAAATGAAAAGATGCCTTGAAGGATTCATCCCCAACAGTGATGCGCTATACATTGATGTTTTAAGGTTTCATAATCATTAAGAGCACAGTGCATGTGTTCTACACCAACTTGTTGGAACAGCTTTGGCAGCTTTCTCTGGCCACTGGCAGGCTGCAGGTGGACATCAAGCATGGATAACTTTGTCAGTTAGTCATGTTATGAAGCTTTTGGAAACCTGCACGAATCTATGTTTGCGATGATGACATTTTTCATTGCATAGGTCTGGATGTGGTTGAGCATTGCTCGATTCCAGTCTTACTATTCTCCGTTAAAATCAGGTTCTATAGCGACCACAATGCAAGAAAACAATGAATAAATCTAAATTCCTCTCTTTTTCTGGAGTTGCCAGGTCTAAGATCATAGACTGATCCTTTGCCTGTGGGTGGTCTGACTAGGTCCATCTGACCAAGATCCTCTTTCATCTGCCAACATGTTAATTTAAATAGGACACGTAAATACAAATATACAATAAAGCTACCAAAAAAGAAAAAAAAACATTTATTCTTGTATATCTATTTTCTAACGTCACATGTATTTGTGAGTTTAGGAAAGGAGCATGACTGGGTGTATCAGGGTTGGATCATGTGTAGGAGTGTGACAATATATCGATATCGCGATAAATCGTGATACTTTGTTTCCCGATAGATTATCGATACGTCTACGTAGGTATCTCAATATTTGTAGTTAATATACAGCCACGCTAATGGCTCCATTGTTCATGACTTAATGAGCAATTACTTGGCGGGCCACTAGGGGGAGTGCCTCATTAGAGTGGTGGGAAAATGGACGGAAGTCTTCAGGCAAAGAAGACTCATGAGCTTAGTTTTTTTATTATTATATGTATTATTTATTTTTATTAATTAATGTATTTATTATTTTTGTTATTGTTATTTATATATTATATATATATGTATATATTATATTATGTATTGATATTATATTCATATTTATGGATATTATTTTCATTATATTATGATTTATTTTTATTATTATTTATTGATATTTATTTATTTTATTAGTATTTTATTTTTATGTATTCTTCTTCTTCTTCTTATTATTATTATTATTACTACCATATTTTATGATTAATTTGATCGTAGATTATCGTGGATTTATGACCTGAGCAATATATCGATGATCGAGGTATCGTCATATCGCGAGATAATTGTTATGGTGAGCCTTGTATCGCATATCGTATCATATCGTGAGGTATCCACAGGTTCCCGCCCCTAATCATTGTGTGCACATGTAAGTGCATCTGTGTATGCTCAGGCAAGTCATAGCTGCTGATACGACCAATGGGATAACACAGGGGTTCTCAGAGGTTTCAGAAAATCCTAATACATGAAAGGATATCTTGACATATTCATCCTGTGTCTATGTTAACTGTGTGGTGAGGAAATTGATGGTTTAGGGTTTCAGGATCACTATATGAGCACAGCGCATCTGTTCTGCACCAACTCGAAATAGCTACGGCAATCTTCTATGTCCGCTGGCAGATTGCAAGTGGACATCAAACATTGGTCAATTTGTTGGTTAGCCATGCCACGAGGCTATTGAAAATCTGCACGAGTCAAGGTTTATAATCAGAAAATATTTAATAGCACAGTCTGGATGCGGTGGAGTATTGAACGGTTCCCATTCTACCATTTTCCTTCAGATTTAGGTTTGACAAACACCAGTCTTGGTCCAAGAAAACAATGAACAGCTCATTTCAGTGAACGGATATGTTGTTTTCCCAGTACTCACATCCTTTCTTTAACTGGATTTGTCAGTTCTCCGAATTTAGACAGATCTTTGCCTGTAGTGGGTATAGCTGGCCACAGATTGTGTAGCGAGGACCCAGAGCATGTCGGTTTTAATAGGACGATGTAGATTGTATGCTCCACCAGCGTTTCAACTGTAATAATTGTGAAGCTCAAAATAAGCTTGTCCTCATTTCCAGGGCTGTGGGCTCAGCAAGTGAATCCAAGACCGGCTACATCAAAAATATATTACAGCATTTATTGATCTATTTAACACTGTAATGACCTCATGATGGCTGACAGAGACTGTGTATGGGTCAGATGTAGCATAATGCCCAAGTATGCTCTTTTGGGTTTAGGTCTGGAGGTTGACTGAGATAAAACCTCCTACTACTTTCCCCTGAAGAGCATCTTTATTGTTTTGGCAGTATGATTTGGGTCATTATCTTCTGGCAGGATTTCTTTAAATTGGCAGATAGCATTTTGTAGCCGTTCAAGGTCATTTTTCTACTGATGCCGATGTGTTTCATAAAGAAAAATCTATGAAGAAGCAGCCAGGCAAGCCACTGACTTTCACAGATGTTCTTGTACTCTTGGGAACACTAGCAGTCCTTTTCTTTCTCAAAGTTTTAGCCTTGGGCGAGAGGTGGGTACACCCTGAATTTGTGCTGAACTAATCACAGAGTCAATGAACAGCTACTGCCAGTCAGTGTGCCTTTTTCTATTGCCTGACAGCGACAAGTTCAGGACGCAGCTTCACCGTGGCAAGTATCACCTTATATCATTGTTTTGCATCAAAGAATTAATTTTCTTAGTTTTTGTATCGACCATACGCAAAAACAGATCGCTTTCAAAGTTGCTAATGTTGCAAAATTGTGCAACAAACGGTAGCCAGGTATGATGGTCAAGGCAGAGTGGGATGAACAGAACAGACACGCACACTCAGTGTGTGTGTCCCTCAGAGATTGGCTCACCGGACCCCTGGGGTTTGATTGAAGCCAGGTTGCAAACCACCGCTATAGACTAATGACTTCTCCAAGAGATAATCAGACAGGAGTCAGTCAACCTGAAGTCCAGTCAATGTGATGAGATTGGAAATAATAAATGTGGTTAAAGGGACAGTCAGTAAACCCTAGTGCCATCTAGTGGTGAACTAATAATTAATTTATTTAAAAAAACGACGGTTTATATCAAAAGTAAACAAAAAAATAATATGTTTTATCGCTTAAAAAATATAATTGTAGGTCTCGTAATCACTAATTATATTACATGCCTGTAATCACACCTCACTAGAGCTGAGATGTTTCGCCGCCATCTTCCTGCTATGGATGTTCAAAGGACAACTTCGCGAATGTAGTTAGACTGGGTGGGGTGCTTGCATCGAGTGTTGAACCCAATGTTTCGACCGCAGTTTACCTTCCACAGCTGGTGGAGGTGGCTGTCAATGAAGTCCCGCCGGCGAGCGACTTCTCCTCACCAAATGCATTAGCACTTCTGTACTTCTCCCCTCCGCAAATCATATTCAAAAACTATCAAAAGTCACATTATTTTTGATTTTATGGACGGGAGCCACCTCCCAACATTGCCATCGTCAGGCAACAACAACGTGAATAGAGTACAAAAAACATATTCTGACTGTCGTTCTAAAATTTTGAGAGTATGATTTTGGCATAAGTAGGGATGGGCACATACATAGTGAAGATTGATCACGTCTTTCAAACAGACATATTTTTATGGAAGTCGGACTTGTACTGTGACTACACGTCTGGTCCCCGAAACAGAGCAAATTTATCAGGTAATCTGACAGCGCGACTGTCGTGAAAGACAAAAAAGTCGCGTAGTTTGAGCTCGGCATTAGAAACATCAGATGATGTGAAACATTTGTCACACGAAACAACTCTGAGAAGACATATTATTATTATTATTATTGTTGACTTGCATAAAGCAACAAAAGGTTATCACAGCAGCTCTAAAATCCCCAATTGATGGTAAAACAGATTGTAAAAATACACATTTTTAATCCAGTTGCTGATCTCCTTGGGAGTGGCTGGCCTGTGAAATTGACAAAAGCGCACACAGAATGCTCAATGTGAAGAAAATCCTGTCTTTACTATCAGTTACCCAGTGGAGAAAGATCAGGCACAGAGGGAGGGTTATATCTCTGTGGACTAAACTACAATAAGTAAATCATTTAGAATTGAGTCCATGGGTGGACACCTTAGAGCAGGGGTGTCAAACTCATATTAGCTCAGGGGCCACATGGAGAAAAATATATTCGCAAGTGGGCCGGATCGGTAAAATTGTACATAATTTTTAAAACGTTGCTGTCAATTACATGCAGAGTTTCGCTATTTGTGGGCCAGCCCTAAATTGTGGGGCGCATCTGTACAAATATTGTCCCAAATTTTTTTTGCATAAACCTGTATATTGTTCACTGATTGTGTGCCGGGTGCCGTTACTGAAGTTATACGGACGCTAATACTTGTCACATGTGTGTCTTATTCAGCACGTTTGTGTTTGAATCATGTTTTTATTTTTTAAACAAACTAACTTTAAATTGTGCTTAAAATAACGACATTCAGAGCAATTCCATGTACAAGTTGCATTGCTCAACTGAGACTTACTTGTGTAATTAGGAATTTATAAGCTTTGATTGTGGCCGGCTGATTAATTGGGCCTACATTTATTTATTTATTACACTTTATACAACCATCTCACGGGCCGTATTAAACCCCATTGCGGGCCTGATCCGGCCCCCGGGCCTTATGTTTGACACCCCTGCCTTAGAGGCTGTCCAGAAAAAAAAAAGAAAAAGGGGGGGGGGGGGGGGGGGGTTATGAATGTATAATGTTTTCAAAAGACCTCCTGGGTGTTCCACAGTACTACTGGCAAACTCTTCTGTGGTGAGAGGAAACCAAACTTAGGTAAAGTTGTAAGAAAGAAGGAAAGAAAGTCATCTGCTTGATGTGTGGTCATTGAGCTGTAATTGAGAAAAGAAAAAGATAATTCTTGCAAAAACAGATTGTTTCTCTCTCTCCCCCACTTGTTTAAATTCCTCTCATTCTAGCCTCACAGACATTGGCATCCACTCAACCAACTGCTTGATTGGGTTGGAGTGGGTATGCAGCGGGAAAATGTGAATTACATTTAAAAGTGATGGAGGGCAGGGTTGTTTCATGTGAGAGGAGGAGTGGGGGAGCCGGAGAGAGCGAGAACTTTGGAGGGAAAGAGAGTGAACAGATGTGGGTGTGTTTGTGTCAGCTTGGGTTTGTGCTGGCTCGCCTGGAAGAATTGTAAACACACAAAGAAACACATTCCTTTTCTTCAGACACACAAGTACATGCAAGGGACAAATGCACAAGTGTGGGTTTATAAAGTGCAGAATTGTGAATTATAGTAGAAAATTGTTTCTAATATACGTTATGTTACTACATGGAGCTTTTATACAGAAGCCAGTCACAGTTCAGTGATTTAATAACAAAAACAACTCGGCCTTAATCTCTGATTTCTTGTACTGTGGAAACTTGTCACACCTAGTTTCAAAGCTTGCACAGGTATGAGTAAAGGTATGTAAACTACTCTGTCTCTCACTCAGGTTGTCTGATTAATTGCCGCTGAATGAATCCACAAGCAAACTAATCTTACTTCAAGAATGAATGTTTTATGTACAGTACTGTAGACTAGCTCAAAGGGGCAAGATTGAACAAAAAGCCTCTTTTCAACTCTGAATGACATGGTTTAGTGCTTCGGCTTTTTCAGAATTTTGCATTACATTATGTTTAAAAGTAAATGTATTGATATGGGGAAGTAATATTGTTAGGTTTACCGTTTCAGTTTGTTAATTGTGTTAGCGCACCAGCCAGTGGTTAAGTTGTGTCGTTGCACCACTTAGTGGTTAATGTTATTTGCGTGTGTGGAAATAGAAGAAGTCAGAAACCGGAAGTAATTGCTCTCAATGAGACTAGCGGACAACTCCACTCTTCCTTTCTGACAGTTCTTTGTTCAAGCATCGTCTGTAAGTGATTTAAAAGAAACTTTGCATACTAAGCATGCAATGCTTAGATGTATGCCAAATTGTAGATGTTTGTCAATTTAAAACTGCTAATGCTAATCGCGATCGCTAATTGCTAGCATATGCTAATTACGTTTGTTGTCCTATTATTATTTACGTGTATGTAGCGCAAATGTCAATTGTATGTTTCTTGTTGCAGTTTCACAATATAAATAGCCAACGTCACTGCTACTGCCTCTGGTTGAAGCAGGTTTGCAGTTTGCACATTTCTGTGCACTTTAGTTTGTTGGCAAGGCAGGAGCAGTCTGGAAGCTTACAGCTCCGTCCACACTTGCAGGCCATAAGATCCAGAACAGCCATTGGTGCTGGGGGTCCTCGAATTCAGTCTATTATCAGCATACCTGTAATAAATGGAAGATGAAAGCTACAAATATCCTAGCTATTTATCTATTTGCTATTTTTAAAGCTTAACATTTTATTATAATTTACAAATTAGAAACATAGCCTACCAGTGTCATCAGTTTTCCACCCGTGCCCGTTTAGCTCTGGTATGTATGGCTGTGTTTCCAGGCTGTGCCTCCAAACTGCTGCTTGGTAGTTGGTTTTCTCAAATCTTTTCTGTGATACTTTTTCACACAAGTTGTTGACTTCTTGCAGTGTTGCTTCAAAGTGAATTATATCTTCTTGATGATTCTCTTCTAACCAAGGATGGAAGCCTTTCCCATGCTAATCTCAAGAAAGCCTCAGAAGTTTGTGAAGCCTTACTGCGCGATTATACTTGTGACAAACAATAACCCCTGAGATTGAACCTTCAGCTATCACTCCTGCTTCTATGCAAAGGTCTCATACACCAGCATCTGCAAACCTTTTTCCAATCGTTGCCATGAAGGCAAAGGCAGTATGAAAGACTCCCATCCTTAACATGATGCTCTTGAATGGCTCACGGTGTTTCCAAGTGATTTCAACAGCTTTTGCATACAATGCCTGGTCAAAAACAACAGCAATATTGCTGAGCTGCAGAGATTTCATGATAGTTAAAGACTGGCGAAGTATCTCATTTATTGTTTATAACTGTGTAGCAGGTGCATTGATCGTTGCAAATAGCCTATACTGCCTTCTTGTACTTGTATAACTATAAGGTTATCAATGATAAAGATAATATTTGGAAAGGTTAATCAAGTTACAATATCTAAATATAAGGCTTTTAAAAAAAGACTTGGACTAGAATATCCACTTATGGTGGTAGCAAGTGAAAACTTTAACCATATTCAACTATTGATACCCCAGTCACCTCTAATAGTGGAATAATATTTGGATATTATACATTTCCTGAATTGTTACAGTCCTGTGAATGTTTTGGTTTTTATTATTTGTGTCAGTGTCATTGCTGCTCCTCACAATGTTCAAATAAATTAACAGTTTAGGCGTAAATTGTAGGAACATAATTGTTGTTGACACTTTGAAGAGTCCATGCGACCTCAATTTTTGTTCGACAGGTGTAAACATGGGTTCAAATGAAAGCTATTAATTCACACTTTAAAATGCTACAAATATGCTTGTCTAAAAGATAGAGAAGCATCTGAAAATAAGCTTTAAATAGGATATGCACCAACGCCAAGAATCCAATTTGTCAAATGGACAGATTAAATTCATGTGCTGATAAAGGTGACAAAGCTACTACTTAGGACGGGTTATCATATCAAAAAATAATCTATAGACGTGTACCTTTAAAAAAAAGGTTACTAGATTTTGCCACCTTGAGTGGTACCGATAAGTCCAATTTTGGACTTTGGCCCATGGACTATGTGCATCTGGACTCCATGGAGTTTGTTTATGAATGTTTAGCTGCTTTGATAAGCTAGCCCTTCGACTAGCAAGACCTTGACAAATATAGTTCGGGAAACGGAACACTCAAAACATTATTTTCTATTATTGCATAAATGTGTGTGAAATATGCTCTCTAAAATTAAACAATTGTTTGAAGAAAAGAAAAATGACATCTTATTTCGTTTTGTATCAAACACATTTGTCATGGATGAACAGTGTGATGGAAAACAAAATGATTCTGAACTCCATCGACCAGAGTACCACACCACATCTCATGGTAGTTTCAAAATGGGTTTTTTGTGTTCTCTGCTCAGACTTGAAATACCATTTGGACAACAATTACCATTGAAGGCAGAAATCAAGATATTTTGAGTGCATTAGATCGGAACCCGCAGTCCTGTCGTGACAGGCAGACGTGCTAGTAAAGAGGCTAATACACTTCGGCTCTCGAATTAGTTGACATCACGGCTCTTCTTGTGTCAAGCAGGAAGGTATACTTAGAGCACAGATCTCCACACGAGTGCTAGTCACGCCTTGTATGGAGGGTAGGAAATGTAAATGAAGACTCATGGAACTGTACATCTGCATTTTGTCTTTTTCTGTCATAACATAAAGTAGACATGCTTAGGACAGAGCTCATCCGCTTCCTTGAAAAAGCTTTGGAAGAGTGAAGCCAAATTCAGGGAAACCTGAAAACATTTGGGTTAGACAATTAAAAATAATTGACAAAATAATGTACAGTATTTACATTTTGATCTGATATACAATATACCAGGGGTCACCAATGTGGTACGTGTGGGCACCCATTTGTTATTTCAAAAGTGTATATCAAAGTCCTGGCCTTTCATACTAATTACTAGACAATACAGTAAGTAGCTCTCAGCTTCAAAAAGCTTGGCAACCCCTACAACACATGTGGAATATTTTTAGATTAACATGAGTGTAAATTCAAACAAATAATTAATTAATTTACAAATCCTTTGCTTACAATAACTGCATCACCAAACATTTCTTTCTCTTTTGGGATGCTCTTCCAGGCTTCCATTAGAGTCTTTTTCTGTTTAATAGCCTCACCCACACAACATTTAGGCATTAACGCATCACATAAGTTACATGCAAAATGGTTGAACAAGTTGCCATAATTTGTCAAGCATATTTCGTAAAATTTCCAATAGACTTTCAATGACACAATTTTCCCGAAGTGAATGTTGACCTTTCTTCCGAAAATAAATATGTGAACCTTTAGATCAAGCAATGATCAGCCTTTTTTGTTAAATAGCTCATCGCAATATTTTATTTTTTTTTGTAATGTAGATGAAAATTTGTAAATGGTACTTAATTTATATAGCGCTTTTCCACCTCACAAGGCCCTCAAAGCGCTTTACAGTCGACTACTCATTCACCGGCTGATGACGCAGCATCAGAAGCAACTGGGGGTTCAGTATCTTTGACGTGGTCACAATAGACCCACAAACTCTGGGTTGCAAGACAACCACTCTACCAGTGAGCCACGCCGCCCCAAAAGCAAGGGACATCGGTTTTAGAAAGACTCCACTGTAATTTATTTCCCTTGTGCTATGTAGTATCTTTGTTTTTCTGTATTAAAAATAATGGTGTGTCAACAAATTACAGTACAAACAGTAAATGTGAATCTTGTCCACTCTCTAGCGATCATACACTAAGGTGTAACCCACAATTTAAACTCATTGTTATCAAAACATTGGCTGCACTTTACATCAGAACATCCCTCTAGAATACACTGTTGTATTGACAACTTGACTAAGCAATTTGACTGTAGACTGACTCTGACTCCACTAACTCTGTTGTTGATGCACACAGCCGAACAAAATATATAATCCAGTACATACACTCTACCGATTCATTGGCATGCCCTACTTCCAGCCACCCTGACGCCACTGTCCCTGTGCAAGCCATGTGAATCAGTCAGCTTGAATGACAAATATACAAATGAACACATAAGTAATAAATACTTAAGGTATCAACATTATACAGATAAACATATTTTTCCTCACAATGAATGGCTTTAGGGGGGCATTTCTACAGGTTTTACGTACGTCGTTGGCATGGACAAGAGTCCGTATACACGTGCTGACATGTTTTAGTTAGGGTGTGCCTGCAACACTACTAAAGTTTCTTGCGAAAAGAAGAAAAATCACCGTTGTTTGTAGACTTTTGCTATCAGCGTTGTAGTGGTCACTTATTGATGAAGTATTTCATGGCTGAAGATTAAGCAAACCAGGCAGATAAGCTTGTGATTAAATTCGGTGAACATTCTGCTTCCTATTTTGCCTGAAAGAACCTTTTCTTGACCTAATTTGCAATGGCGGAGCCAGAGGGGGGGCCGGGGTGGCACGTGCCCCTGCTGAAATGTGATTGGACCCAGCAGACGCCAAATGATTGACATATCACGGCACCGGCGCAGTGACATCGCACGCCTGGCCGATGCAGCCTGCCAGCATTTTTTTCAAGCAGACGCCTACTAATTGTTATGCCCCTCCTCAACAGTGGCTGGTGCTACTTACGACAAAGCATTATAATCCACCTCACTAGGAGTCTGGAGAAGGAGAATCATCTGTTTTAAGGAGCAGTCTCCTGAGTACCGAGAATGCATGTTGGCGTTTGGCTATATCATGTTTGTTTGCCTGTGAGACGTGAGTGACTGTTTAAAATAACTTTTATGTTCAGATTATGGGTGTCAAAATTGTCGCATTATTATCTCGTTAACTTAAAGAGCCTTTAACGGCACTATTTTTTTTTTAACGCTCGATTAACGACCGCTCCTTATTTGGAAAGCCTCTACTCAGGGAATTCTAGTCACCACGCAGTAGAAACGTCCACGTCAAAACTACCCAATAGAAATGCACTGGAGCTAAAATACAGTGTTTAAGGGGCAGAATATAGGTGGAGGAGCCATTTGGACTGTGTCTCACCACTACCACCCGTGCCTTGCTTTGAAAGAACGCACTCGTTTAGCCGTTGCGTTCGCACCGAGCACCAAGAGGCATCCATGGGCACTCTGAAACCCCTGTGAGAGTAAAGAGCCGAATGGACGCCGTCTTGACAGTTGGAGTGAGCACAAGCCTATTTATCTTTAAATGTGAGGCGTATTTTATACAGCATCTCCACAAAATATCTCATCAGGGTGAAAGTGAAACTACCGATGTGTTCGCTGTAACAGTAGAGCGGCCTCAGCTGCGTCTCGCATCCGAGAACTTAACAAAATAAAAGCGTCCGACGTCATAAAAAGGAGTCACTATAACACAATTTAGCAGTAATAAATTAAATGATACTGCCTAATGTGTGGGGATTGGCGTCAAGTTATATTTTACAATTTTAAAATGTGCAGAAACTCGCAAGTTACTTATTGTTTAAAATTACAGAGCTATTAATATGAAAAGAACACATCGGTCGTTTCTGGTTCCTATGCAGTAAAAATTCGTCATTTTACAATGCACATCCTATTTCACTTCACAAAATAAAAGCCTAGAGCGAATGCATATATTTGTGGGGACTGTGTTGTATTTTACAGTTTTAAAAATGTGCATAATTTCACAAGTTACTTCATGTTAAAAATTAGGCAGCTCCTAATATGAAAAGAGAAATGCATTGAGCTTTCACTATTGTCTTACAAATGCAATTATACCATGTTGTAGTGAGAGAAAAATGACCAAAACAAATCAGTCACGCTTTGGTTTGGTTTTACAGTACAGCACATATTTTATTTTTATTTTTTTAAACTTTTTTACTTGAATTGTTATGAAATTACTCTATCAATGAATTTTAAATTTTTTTAATTGAATTATTATGAAATTGCTCTATCAATGACTAAAAAAAAATAAAACCATATTGAAATTGGGGGGGTACATTTTATTGTAAATGTAGGTATAAATTGAGATATAAAATGTGCAATTAATGTGTGATTAATAGTCAGTTAATTATTGAAGTAATGCGATTAATTATGATTACAAATTTTAATCCACTGACAACTCTAGTTCAGATAGATTGTTTTGGACGGACATCAATAAGCAACGTAGTTTTGTGCAAGGTAAAAATAAGTATGTTGTTGTTGTTATGCAATACAATAGCACCCTCCAATGGTTGAAAGTTCAAACCGACACTAACTGACGTTTGCATTTACAGGTAGAAGGGGAGGATTTATTAACATGATTATTAATTAATCACATTAATAAATTATGTGGTTGTAAATGAAGTAGTAGTTGGAGTAATAAATTTATTTTTCATAGGGTGTGTGGAAAATGAAGTTTGGCACTTCGACAGGATCTTTAGTCATACTGTAATACAAATTTGCATTATGTTCATATTATAATGTTATGTTGATAAAAGTACTGTAATTGCATGAATACAGTATCTGCATGTGCGTGCAAGTTCATTCAAGTTAAACAGTGCTGAATTATTATTATTTTGTACATTTTATACATTCTTAATAAACGGCACATTATGTGCAAAAATCTCCCCTGTGCTTAATATGTACTTAAATATATTTGAACATCGATAGAGACTCCGATTGAAATTAATTTTCATGAAAACAAATTTGGCATCATCTTTGGATGAAGTATCCTTGCCCCGCCCCCCCCTATTTATAAAAGTCTGGCTCCGCCACTGCTAATTTGGTCTTGCATTTTGAATGATGACATTTGAGAAGAGAGCTATGATGTGATGTCTGCCATCTAGTGGCGAACATTGTTATTACATCTTAAAAAACGATTAGTTACAGAAAACATTTTTTCTTTTAATTTTCAAAAATTATTATCCCTCGGGGAGTTCTGTGGGGGGTGCTTCGGGAGTACGGGGTGCCAGACCCCTTGATACGGGCTGTTCGGTCCCTGTACGACCGTTGCCAGAGTTTGGTCCGCATTGCCGGCAGTAAGTCGGATTCGTTTCCGGTGAGGGTTGGACTCCGCCAAGGTTGCCCTTTGTCACCGATTCTGTTCATAACTTTTATGGACAGAATTTCTAGGCGCAGCCGAGGCGTGGAGGGGTTCCGGTTTGGTGGCCTCAACATTGCATCTCTGCTCTTTGCAGATGATGTGGTGCTGTTGGCTTCATCAGGCCGGGGCCTTCAGCTCTCACTGGAGCGGTTCGCAGCCGAGTGTGAAGCGGCTGGGATGAGGATCAGCACCTCCAAATCCGAGACCATGGTCCTCAGTCGGAAAAGGGTGGAGTGTCGTCTTCAGGTCGGGGATGAGATCCTGCCCCAAGTGGAGGAGTTCAAGTATCTTGGGGTCTTGTTCACGAGTGAGGGTAGGATGGAGCGGGAGATCGACAGGCGGATCGGTGCAGCGTCTGCAGTGATGCGGACTCTGTATCGGTCCGTCGTGGTGAAGAAAGAGCTGAGCCAAAAGGCAAAGCTCTCGATTTACCGGTCGATCTACGTTCCAACCCTCACCTATGGTCACGAGCTGTGGGTCGTGACCGAAAGAACGAGATCCCGGATACAAGCGGCCGAAATGAGTTTCCTCCGCAGGGTGTCCGGGCTCTCCCTTAGAGATAGGGTGAGAAGCTCGGTCATCCGGGAGGGACTCAGAGTCGAGCCGCTGCTCCTCCGCGTTGAGAGGAGCCAGCTGAGGTGGCTCGGGCATCTGGTTCGGATGCCTCCTGGACGCCTCCCTGGGGAGGTGTTCCGGGCATGTCCCACTGGCGGGAGACCCCGGGGACGACCCAGGACACGCTGGAGAGACTATGTCTCTCGGTTGGCCTGGGAACGCCTCGGGATCCCGCCGGAGGAGCTGGTTGAAGTGGCTGGGGAGAGGGAAGTCTGGGTTTCCCTCCTGAAGCTGCTGCCCCCGCGACCCGACCCCGGATAAGCGGAAGAAGATGGATGGATGGATGGATTTTCAAAAATTAATCGAGGGCTACTTCGAATGCTCACATACCTGGTCTTCAGGATTTAAGTCTAAAAATCGACTTAGTCAGTTTCCACAAAGAATTATTTATTTATTTTTGTATGTATGTATGTATGTATGTATGTATGTATGTATTTATTTATACAGTCTGTTTTGGGTCATTATCCTGCAGCAGTCGACCATTTAATCTCCAAATTAGTTTGGTAACAACTTGTTAGCTGTTAGTAATGTGCGCCGCAGACACCAAGCAGGCGATGTATTAATTTTACGCTACATAACAGCTTTTGTTGAATAAGGCATGTCTTTGGCCAACAACCTTTTGTAGGGCATTTAAGAATTTAAGAAGACAGCAGTCATAAAATTCAGTCTATTTGTGCAAATTCTTGCCATAGCTAAATTAAATAATAATAATAATAATAATAATAATAATAATAATAATAAGACTAGTACAGGTACAGTATGTACAGAGCTCATAAATGAGTACACCCCAGGTTTGTAAGAACACCCTTTAGTTTCTTTTCTATGTGATACTATACTACAGAATACTCCCACAAATGTGGGCCTTTGATTGCATACAAGATTTGGTAATTCATACCCCCCTGTAGCAGTAGTTCCATCCATCCATTTTCTTGACCGCTTATTCCTCACAAGGGTCGTGGGGGCTGCTTGCACCTATCTCAGCTAGCTCTGGGCAGTAGGCGGGGGACACCCTGGACTGGTTGCCAGCCAATCGCAGGGCACACAGAGACGAACAACCATCCACACTCACACGCACACGCACACCTTAGGACAATTCAGAGCGCCCAATTAACTTGCCATGCATGTCTTTGGAATGTGGGAGGAGACCGGAGTACCCGGAGAAGACCCACGCGGGTACGGGGAGAACATGCAAACTCCACCCAGGAAGGTCCGAGCCTGGACTCGAACCGGAGACCTCAGAACTGGGAAGCGGACGTGCTAACCACTCGACTACCGTGCCGCCCATAGCAGTAGTTTTTAAATTAAATTTATTAAAGTACATTTTGCATTAATAAGTAGACATCGAGCAAAAAGACTGACAACTTGTTAATTCCAGGCCGAGCAGACGTGTTGCTGTCCAAAACAGTCATGGAGGTCATAAAAAATACAAGAAATGGTCGTTTTTTCTGTGGGATGCATACATTTTTTTTTGCATTAATTTAAATAGTTCTTATGTTCATTGAGATATTGAATGAAAACTCTACATTTTTCAAAGAGGGTATATTCATATATGCGGAGCACTGTATATATCAAGTAAAAGAGAATGTGTGAGTGCTGGTTTTTCCCACCAGAGGACAGCATGCGTCCTCTGGTGGCTCTGTGCCACCTTCCATCAATTGAATGTGAAAGTCAGTTGAATTTGCCAACTGGGACAGACGTCTGTTGTCTGTGTCATTTGTCCTACTGCTGAGTATTTCTGAAAACAGAACAGCAGGTGATTTATAGGCAGCACCTTCTGCAATTGGAATTGCATGATAATATTTACATTGTATCAAGACCAGACATGGGCCTGTATAAGGTCAGAGCCCATCCAGGGGAAAAGAACTAAGAACTTGCTTAGGATACCATGGCCACTCTGGACCTCGGAGAGTAATTAACCCACACTAGGGCCTGGAGTATTAAAGAAAAAAAGAGAAACATCAAACTTATGTTTGGATAAAGGTAGTTTTTTTTTTTTTTTATTAAAACTTTGGTTTCCATATTCATCACCTTTTTCAGGTATCCCTTGCATAATAATTTAAGTAGTCGCTTGACATCATCATTCTTCTTCTTCTTCTTCTTGCTTATCTTATTTAAAGGGATACTATACTTATTTAGCCATTTTTGACAGTCAAACATTAATATTTTTATAATATATTTTTATAACAATATTTTTTATTATGATAAATTTGATATTTTCATATTTTTCCATGTACAATTAGTACCTTTTAAAACATATTTTGCAACTTGCTGTCGACTGAAAATGACATCACAAGGTCTCAGGTAACCAATCACAGCTCATCTTGTGAATGTCACATGTCCAAACCTAGAAAACAGGTGAGCTGTGATTGGTTACCTGAGCCTTTGTGATGTCATTGTAGTGTTGTTCCGATACCGTTTTTTGGCCCCGATACCGATACCCAGCTTTGCAGTATCGGCCGATACCGATACCTAAGTTTTTTTTTTCCCTCAACATGAAAAAGCTGTCCTGCCATTGGTTCAGAGCATTCAAGGGCCAATTGGATATCTTAGATCGGCATGCAGTGAACATGTCACATACCAGTGAATGTCGTGCACGAGCAAGACAAGATGCTGCATCCAAAGTCCTATATTAGCGTTGGAATTAATGGTATTGGCATGGTACTTGTGAGTACTCAACGATACCACTGTTTTAATGCAGTATCGGCACCTCCGCCGATACCAGTATCGGTATCAGAATAACACTAATTTTCAGTCGACAGCAAGTTGCAAAATGTGTTTTTAAAGGTACTAATTGTACGTGAAAAATAATGAAAGTATCAAATTAATTATAGACAAAATATTAACTTTTTATTGCTATAATGGGCTAAATAAGTGAAGTATCCCTTTAATAGATCAAACACTGGGACGACTTCTACAAAAGTGCAGGCTCAGTGATTGATGCAACATTGCAATGACCACAATAATATAATATAAATATGTATTTATATGTACATAAGGTCATACTAAACTACCTGTCATACATTTGTTGACAAGACTACTTTTTCTTCTTCTTCTTCCATTTCGTCTTCTAACTTTCTTTTAGTGGTTGGCAAATTCTTTATGTGCAGTACTGCCACCTTCTTCTGCTGAAAAATACGGTGTTGTTATTTATCCTTACATAAAGGGACAGTAACATGAAAAATATACATTTTGCAGCGTTTATCCATATTTAAATGCTAATTCCTCACCAAAAGCGTCACCGAACTAGTGTTTTTCTTCATTTGCCCCTCTATGAGAAATTCTAGGTCATTCTGCTCTCCAAGAACCAGCTCCTCCCAACCCGAGAAAACGAGTGAGTACTCACTCTATGATTTCATCAGGTGCGGATCCACCCCCGCACCGCCTATGCGGACTAAATACACGCCCACTTTATCTGAAACCTGCATGCTCACAGGATAGTGATAAAAGTAGCCTTTATCAGTAAATATTGCGTCAGAATGAATTCAAAGCAATCAATTATCCTTCACATTTGCAATGCCAAAGTGCAATGACAATTTTCCGTCTTAAATTCCTAGAAAGATGTCGTGGCTGACACTGGGTGTAAACTACAAGTAAAATTTCTGAACCTAACTGAATGAACTGTGTACTGGTTTGCACGTTCACCATCTGAGGAGAAGGTCCTGGGTTAGTGTCCCACTCAGGGTACCCACCCCCGTCGCTTTCCCTCCTCCTCCACTACGATTTCTTGTGGCAAAGGAACCGTTTTGTTTCAAATGTTTATTGAAGAATTGAACATCCATCCATTTTCCACAAAAAAAGACAGTTGTGCTGCAAGGGCTGGCTGGTCTTGTGTGGCCACTCAGAGCTCGAACGCAGCGCTCCAGAGTTTTGTGGGTGGTGCGCGCTCAAGAGGGGCGCGGCAACCACACGGGGAGAGGCGGGGTTTTACTGATCCGGGCGTTTTACTTCCGCGTTAGAAAAATAGCCAGAAAAATACCTAATATTTCATTTAAAAAATGACATTGCCATGGTGTCAAAGGATTTAATCATTATATGCCTATAGTTAACTGTGGTTAGGGCTTAAAATAATTCACACTGACTGCGGAACGGACGCTATGCATTTTCCGTATGGTGGCCTTACGGACGCCGCAAGGATAGAACGCATTCAAGTCTAATGCACACCAGCTGCGGTGCGGTGCGGAAGGTTTCCGCAAGCGTTCTATTTCTTCCAGACTCCCCATGCGGATTTTCATGAAGCTAAAGAAATTATACGAGCCGGACAGGAAGTCGGGCGTCTCGTATCAAGGTAAATCCGATATATTTCAAAATAAAAAACGTTTCCGAACTCGGGTTTTTTTGGGGGGAGGGAAGCTAGCTAGCTACATAGCATGACATGGTTCGGACATTTAAGACAAAAAATGAGCTCAGAATAAACTAAACATGACAAAATGACACTATTTAAACACAAAACGTATTTGCCCATGGTAGAATAGCCATGCTAGAAGTCCCAGAAAAAACATCCAAAAAGGATATTTATGTGACAACAGGCAAGCGTGGCTATTGTTTACAAATAGGACTCTATATATCCATCCATTTTCTTGACCGCTTATTCCTCACAAGGGTCGCGGGGGGTGCTGGCGCCTATCTCAGCTGGCTCTGGGCAGTAGGCGGGGTACACCCTGGACTGGTTGCCAGCCAATCGCAGGAACTCTATATACATGGTTGTTATTGCGTGAAGTCAACTCTCCAGTGTGAACCCCACGTGATCTTGTGGTCTGTCGGGTGCAAATTTCGATGTGACAACCGGCAAGCGTGGCTATTGTTTACAAATAGGACTCTATATACATGGTTGTTATTGGGTGAACTCACCTCTCCAGCGTGAACCCCACGTGATCTTGTGGTCTGTCGGAGCAGATTTACGGACACGCAACACACGCGGTGTGAATTGCAGTCCGTGCGGAAGCCGTACGGAAAACGTACCGCGTCCTTTCCGCAGCCAGTGTGAAATGAGCTTTAAAATACTGTGATACATTCCCTTTAAAGATGAGTTTCTGAGTTCATTGTCCTTGTTAAGTGTCTTTTGCACCAATGTGCTCATTTGTTGACTCACTAAAGTGGTGTACAGTGGATAGTTGTTCACCAAGCGACACGCCTCTTCTCCAGTTTGAGCAAATGCACAAATACGCAGCATACGTTCCAAAAAAGTCATACGGTAAAACGCTTGCGAAAGAAGCGAGGCGGAACGCTTCGATTTTGGTGTGAACTCAGCATAAAGCATACTGTATATGTTTTCCTTCACTTAGAATACAAACTGAGTTAGGGTTCATTTGGTTTTTAAATAACCAAAAACAATAAATAGTAATAATAATAATAATAATAATAATAATAATAATAATAATGATGATGATAATAATAATAATAATAATAATAATAATAATAATAATAATAATAATAATAATAATAATGACTTAAATGAATAACTAACTAACTAAATGTGCACAATTTCCTAATATGCAATTATCCCTGACATGATTTACAGAAAAAAGTACTGCAGTTCAATATCCTGTATGTTTACTGGCCACACTATCAGCAACTAATTAAAATTAAGGGCTTGTTTTTCAAAGAAAATGTTGTTTATTTTTTCTCTCTATGGAGATCGTGACCTCAAATTACTTAGCCGCACTCTAGCAGAGAAGGAAGGGTCTGTTTGCATAAATACAGTATTTGCTGGGCCCTTGCCCTCGGCCATATCAGTCTGCTAATAGAAGACTTCCAGAGATGTCACATGGTGGTTATAGGCTGAATTTGGATCAGGTGGTTGGGATGACCTGGAGTTTGTGACTACTGCCTCTGTTCTAACTCATAAAGATGTACAAATATGAAAGTCCTCATTTATTTGTTTCATTCCTCTCCTGATGATGAACAATCCAACTTTCCTTACAGACTATATATTCCCACAACATGCATTTCACATAGATTTCATGACTAAAAATTTGGGAGTTGTGGCAAGATTTTCTAAAAGTTCACACAAATTGATTTTGAGGTATTTTTTTCAAAATGAAGCAAACACTTTCTAATACTGTAGTCATAACAGTTGGTGTTGCAGGATAATGGAGACAGTATGTATCAGTAATCACAAGCACAGACAGAACATGATGCACGCTAACGGTGAACTTCTCATATCTACCACCCTCAAACATCGAAAGTGGCTTCCTAGCCCCCAAAACAGAACCTAAGAGAAGATCACGAAGTCCCGGAACTCAACTACTTCCTGCTTGCCAAGGCAGAGAAATAAGTACCGTCAGAATCATTAGTGAATCATGTCAAAGCAGCACTGCTAAGGATCTCAACCAAGAACATCACAGAGACCACCAAGGCTAAATAACTATTTCATTGAGGAGCAATTTTACAAATCAGTGACTTCATTTGTGGAGCAATTTAGTAATTTCTGGGAGCAATTTTCTGCATGTTAATTCCAGGGACAAGGTTTTTATTAAACAATAATATGACAATATAATGGGTAGTTTGGGGCTGCAGCTGTTTATTCCAGCATTTGAGTATCCAGAAAATTCTATATAGGAATCATGGAATCTTCAGATAAACTACATTTATACAAATACACCATTTTTCTTGGAAAATGCTTATTGTCAGTTTCTACCCGCTTATTCAAGAAATTTTGGGCATAAAAGACAAAAGCTGTATTTTTGCAATGCATTTATAATGGCTATCAATTCTACGTGGATTTTTAATATTTGTGGGCCAACCCGGTCTCTATCCACCAGAGTTCCATTGTACGCATGCATGTGTACGCATGCGTGAATATACTATAGGCATATTCACACAGACAGAGAGCCATCAATGCAAGCAAAGGAAAAAAAGAGAAAGAGGCTGTAATAGAGCATGTACTGTACTGTCTCAGCTATGAGAGGAATAAATAAGCTGAGTGCTGCATTTCTTTGCCAGAAGGCAGGGAGTGTGTATGTGTGCGTGTGCCCGTGTGTGTTTATGTGACGGAACGAGAGGTGGGGGCTAAAGAGAGACAGAAAGGAGAGGGTGAGACAGGTGAGGAAACGAGCAGCAAGAGGGAGAGGCATGCGGTCTGAAGGAGAAAGCGGGTGGCAGCAACGTGACTCCCTCCCTCCCCTTCTCCATCTTTTCAACATCTCTCCCCCTTTCTGTTCCTTTCTACATCTGTCATCCTTCTGTCCATCTGTTTGTGCTGTCTCCCATACTGTCCGTACATGAGTGATCCAAGGGAGGATGCTGAAGTTCCGTGTGGACAGGAGAGTCAGGTAAGTGGAGGCAGAATGGAAGAGTTAACACTGGGGGGCTGAGGTTGGGACAAGATGTGGGAGAGGAGAAAGGGGAAGCGGGGAGGTTGTTAGAGGAGTGGATGGCTAGACGCTTGTGGGTCAGAGATGACTGCAATGCAGTACCAATCAGAAACATTGCACGGTACGCTGTTGTGTTTATCTTTGAGTGGTGTGCTTTGGTCTTGCTAAATGAATTTGTAAATCATGTGGCTGTGTGGTGACCTACTGTAGCTCAATCTCCTTCACTAGTGGGTTGCTATGACACTGGCTAACATCTAAAACCTGCAAGATTCCGGACCTAAAGGACCGGACTTGGTGAATCCTGGTAAAGAGGTTGTTGAGGGCTCAAAGATGGGGGTGATGGGGATCAGTGGTAGAGTGGTCGTCTTGCAACCCAGAGGTTGTGGATTCAATCCCAAGTTGTTGTGACCACGTCACCGTATCTTTGAGCAACTGAACTCTCGGTTGTTTTTTTGCAGTTTTTTTTTTTTTTTCAATTCTATTTCTGTCTGCTTCAGGAGCTGATATCAATAATTTAATAGGCATTGAGAATATTGGTGAATTTCCAGGAAAACTTCAAGTTTTCGGTGGTGACTAAAATGTCACCCATAGGTTTTAGAGGCATGTTTTACCAGGCGCTTTAGGCCTTACTGATGTTACAAAAAACTAGGGACAGTCTTAAGTGCTTAATGTAAATAATAATAATAATGATAATTATTATTATTATTATAATGGTAGAAAACTATGACCAATCGTGTGAATTTTGATTGCCGAAAGTTGGTGCATTCAATTGCAAGAAATTTAAAGGGACAACATCATGAAAAATCACGTTTTTGGAGCTTTTAGCTGTGTTAAAATCCTAATTGCTCACCAAAAATATGACCATAGTGGTGTTTTCCTCCATTTGCCCCTCTATGAGAAATTCTAGGTCATTCTGCTCTACAAGCGCCAGCCCCTCCCAACCTGAGAAAACGAGCTGTTGGCACTCTTGGACATCATAAGGTGCAGACCCACCCCCCCACCACCTCTGTGGACTAAACGCAAGCCCACTTTCTCTGAGACCTCCATGGGATAGTGACAAAAGTAGTCTATCAGTAAACACTGTCCAAATGAATTCAAAATAATTATCCCCCACATTTGCAATGCGGGGCGGCGCGGTGGCTGACTGGTTAGAATGTCCCCCTCCCAGTTCTGAAGACTGGGGTTCGAGTCCAGGCTTCAGCCTTCCCGGGTGGAGTTTGCATGTTCTCCCCGTGCCTGCGTGGGTCTTCTCTGGGTACTCCAGTCTCTTCCCACATTCCAAAGACATGCATGGTAGGTTAACTGGGTGCTCCGAATTGTCCCTATGTGTGCTTGTGAGTGTGGATGGTTGTTCGTCTCTGTGTGCCCTGCGATTGGCTGGCAACCAGTCCAGGGTGTACCCCGCCGACTGCCCAAAGCCAGCTGAGATAGGCTCCAGCAACCCCCACGACCCTTGTAAGGAATAAGCGGTCAAGAAAATGGATGGCGTCAAGTTGCGTGGCCATTCAGAGGAGTGCTCAAACTCAGTGCTCCAACAGCAGACTGCAGTCGGCTTGCCGGGAATGCGGCAATCACACAGGCAGAGGCCAGGTTTTACTGAACCAGGCGTTTTAGTTCCGCGTTACAAAAATAACCAGCAGAATACCTCATATTTCATTTGTAAAATTACATCGCCATGGTGTCAAATGTAAGATTTAATCATTATATGCCTGTAGTTAACTTTTGGAAGGTCTTAAAATACTGTGGTGTAATCCCTTTAAGGATTTCATCCATAATATCGTCAAAAAATTCAGAGTCAAACCAATATTCAATGCCCATGACCTTCAATCTCTGAGCGGGTGCTGTATTAAAATCTGCCGTCATTGTTTTTAGGATACAGCCATGTAAGCTCAGGGACACTTCAGAAAAACATTGTCAGTTAACACAGTCTGTTGCTTTATCAACAAAGACAAGTTAAAATGCAACCATGAAAAGTGAAAACCATATACCAAGGGGACCCAGGAATGGCTTCAATGGGCCAGAACTCACATGTGATGGGCTGACGCAAAGTGGAAGTGTCTCTAATTGGAAATCAAAGAGTGAAAGGATCATCCAGATTGTTATCAGCGTAAAGTTAAAAAGCCAGCATCTGTAATGGTATGTGTGCTGTCCTCGCGGCACGTGACTATGTGCTGCTAGACAGCCAGCGAACTTAAAGAAAACTCCACACGCAAGGCGTACGTTTCTTGCTTTATGAAGCTTTCTTGCTCTTACAAACACAGCAATACGAATGTAAAAGTGGATAAAAGTAACTGAAACAGAAAAAACAGAAAAACACAGTATGTTACTAATTACATTGTAGACGCTATCATACAAGTAACAAGCTAACTGCTAATACAGCCTGATACAACAATGAAGTTGCAGACATTCGTATGTTCAAATTAAAATGCAACATAGCCTTTCTAACTCAAAATAACCTTATTAATACTTACAAAGACTAATGTCTTCCAAGGCTCAAGTGTTTGGAGCACATTAAACGTGTTTTATGACTTCTACACACCAAACTGAAAAGATTGCGTCCTCCAGAGAGTGGAATTACGTCAAAGCTGCACTATTAGCGACAGATGCTCTTACAATACAAACAAATCAAAAACGCTCCACCGAAGGATGATGTCTCACTCTGACGAATATTCCACATCAGTTTTAGCACTTTACACTAGGAAATACACTGTAATAAAGTAACATATCTTTTAACAAATATGAACTTATTTATAAGTTTTAACATATAACACTTGTAAAATCTAAAAATGAAATAATGCCTTGCCTCTTCACCAGAAGACATGACAGTATGGAAGTGTGCTAGTGCCCATGGCATCAGTAACTTGCACGTCTGTGAGGCCACCATGAATGCTGAAAGGTACATCTCAGTTTTGGAGCAACACATGCTGCTATCCAAGCATCTTTTTCAGGATTGTTCCTGCTTATTTCAGCAAGACAATGCCAAACTACACTCTGCGCATTACAACAGCGTGGCTTCCAAGTAAACAGCGCAAGTATGAAACTGTCCTCCCAGCAGTCCAGACCTGTCTCCCAATAAAAATGTGTGGCACATTATGAAGCACAAAATACAAGTACTAAGACCGCGGACACTTAAGCAACTGAAGTTGTAAATCAAGCAACTTCCATCTACAACACTTCACCAATTAATGTCACCGTTCCCAAACGCTTATTGAGTGTAATTACAATGAAAGCTGAGATGGTAGCTATGACAGTAGTAATCTTGGCCCTGTGCCAACTTTTTTGGAGGGAATATGTTGCAGGCATCAAATTCGAAATGAGTGAATATTTGTAGACAATAAAGTATAACGGTGTGAACATTAAATATGTCTTTATCAGTTGAATACAGGTTGAAAAGGATTTGAAAATCAGTGTGTTGAGCTTTTTTTTGCAACGTCGCAACTTCATTTGAATTGGAGTTGTACATATTGTTGTATTGTGTTAATACAGAGACGTCTAAAACACGCATGAATGCGGCTCTCCAGGGCCAGGGTTGCCTACGCCGATCTATGGTTACACCATCTTTAGTTGAAGTTTATCATTTTGTCTTCAGTGACCATCCATCCATCCATTTTCTATATCTGTCTTCATTAGGGTCCTACAGACCTACAGAATCAGCACTGAAGCTGGAGGCAAGATTTGAACCCCTCAGACACCATGCTGCCCCAACACAATTTGATTCTGAAACATGCTGCAGCATTAGATTATTTTTATCAAGTGTGGAGCTGGCTCGTTTGTCGTAACAGCTGGTGGTTGTTATTGGCTGTTTGTACTCACTGAAAAGACAGAGTTGTATGTGTTTATACACCCATCTACCTAATTAGCAGCTGCCTCCATATAGGTTTGTAGGTTAACCAGCACACACAAAAACATTTGCCTACTAGCGCATGCACACATGCACACACGAACATTTTCTTCATACAATAAAAATAATTCTCGAACTCAGGAAGTGAGGTGGCATAGCTCAAGTGTGTTATTTCGACAACTGTACACTATATGCAAATATACATAAACTGTATGGATTAAATAATGCATATGCATAAATGAATGTTGTGTCATTACACAGAGCTTTTTTTGTGGGGAATTTGTATCTTTGCCTGTCAGACATTGTCTGACTGCAGTTCTGCAATCTCTACTGTGTTGCGCTCCTTTTGGTTGTGTTGACTGTTTGGGTTGTCTTGCTTTTATACATTCACTGTGTTTTACATTTTGTATAATAATAGTATTAGTAATGTATAAGTTGGAAGGCTTTATTTTGAAGTTGGCCTTCGTAGAGTGTTCTGCAGACTAATCTATGACCCGAACCGTGGCGCTTGACCCGTACGGAAAAAGGCTCAAAGATGAGCCATTGCACCACTCATGAAAACATGTACTCGCCCGTGCGACTGGATGAAGATTTTTACTAGCCCAGACTGTAATGTTGGCCGCATTGGCGGGTTAATCGGTCGCCATGTCAAGCCCTGCTGTATAGGCTTTGTTCAAAACCGTTGTACCCGTGATCATTTTCTTTCTCTCTTTCTTTCTTTCTTTCTTTCTTTCTTTTTTGTAATGTGTGATTCGTAATCGTAATGTGTAATTCGTAGAATTTTTTTTCACTTTAATTTTTATTGAAGTCTTTTACAATTTACAATATCACACATGCATGAAATAACATCTTCATACAAACTAAAACAAAAGAAAAACAGAGGGACAAAAAAAAAGAAAAGGCAATCAACAGTGACATATCGGCCTCACATCATTTTATAATGCACATTCATGGTCTATTTTCCCTTCACCGCATTTGTGGTGTCATTCAGTTGTCTCTTATATTCCAACCATTTTTCCCATCTTGATTCAAACTTCCCTTCCTGAACCCTCAGTATATAATTGAATCTTTCTATATCAAATAATTCTTCCACTACTCCCAGCCACGGCTTCTTCATTGGGGGGTCAACTTTGAACCATTCCCTTGTTATGGCTTTTTTTGCTGGCTGCCAATAGCACTTTAATCAGGTACATGTCTCTGCCTTGTACAGTTTCATGGTCGAGATTACCTAAATGTAATTCGTAGAATTAAAGGCCGTTAGTAACCTGACGAGTGTGTTCCAACACCAACTTAGAACGAGCTTTCATCCTCTTATAAGAGGCGTTAGTCCTGTACCAAGAGACAACGGAGAGCTTTGACCCTTTGAAGGAGAGTCGGTCAGGACAAATTTCCCGATTTATGTCCTGGAGGTAAGCGGAATTTAACAGGTCTCAGATATTGGAAGTCTTTTGTCAATTTTAAAAGCGCTTTCTTTCATATGTGAAGTTTTATAATGAAGCATAACATCATCTACTGTTTTACTACTGGTACATATTCTTTGTAAGAGATAGCCATTAGCCAATTTAAGTGGTCCATGTTTTATTTATTTTCTTATTTATTTTAGTACTTGAAAATCTTCTGTAGTTTGTGCAGAGCGTGAAGCAAAAGTGATGGTATAGTATGCGTGTTAGGGGGCCACAGTGACCTTATACAGAAATTACAGAAATACCACATGCAGATGCCACATGAAGATCCACATGCACACGAATATACACTCGCACATGCTCACTCTCCTCATAGCCACATTCTTACATTCACATGCAAATAAAAAACTTTGATAATGAGTAGTATCCAGAGCACTGACATGAAAGTGAAGCACAAGCTAAAATCAATTCGGACCATACTGTTGGTGAAGACAGGTGTAGTTGCTCTCAGCAAGTGAATAATCCATGGAGTGAGCAATGTCACAACAATTTAGGCTCTATAATCAGCTGTCAGCCAGTGTACCGCAATACTGCTTCAACCACCACATTTTACCTGCCACTAACTGGAGAAAAAGGTTTGGTATTGCTGCCACAGTGGTCGTTGCTTTTGGGCACTAAATATGTTTCAGACAGAAATGTCCACAGCATGTCATGTGCTTAGTGCAGTTGATTCAGAGTAGCTTATAGATCCATCTTCTTGTCAAATAGGTGAGCATTAGCTTTGTCGAAGAGATGTTAAGCCCTTATCCTTACAGCAAGTTGGTGTACCACCTGTTCCGAGTCGTGCTGCTTTCATCTCTATTTGAATGGCTGTGGTCAAATATGGTTTGGTATTAACCAAATGCACAACACACGAGTTCAGAGAAAGGTATTGGTAATACGCATGTCAATGTAACGTTTGTCTTTCATTAGAATTATGACTATTCTACTAATTGTAAACAATGCATTGAATTTATTAAAGTATTTGTTTACATCTTATTTCATTTTTGTTTTAATACCGTGAATCTGTCTTGTTTGCAGTCAACATGACACCAGTAGACCAGCTGGACCAGTAATGAACACAATCCAGCTGCAAGGATCTGCACCGCCATCGATATACAACAATCTGCAGTGAGTTCACACACTCTCTACATAGTTACACTTTTCAGCATACAAATTTCATAACAGTGCTGTAAGCTTTTCACGTGCAAAACTTTCTTCAAGCTATTTACATAAGAGATGAGCAATAATAATAATCCATTCCAGGACTATTCCATCTCTCTATTCACATAGCTGATTTGCACTGGGTGAAGGAATAAACAACTGTTACCGGCTTTCATCACCTAGCTTGTGAAGATACTGTATACAAGTAGTAGCTCAAAAGTCCATTGAACTCAATTATTATATCAATAATAACTCAATAATTATTATCAATGAAGCAATGTCATACTCTGCATACAGTACATAGATACTGCAGTTTACTGACAAAGTAAATGTGTCTTATTTTTCCTGCATTTGCTACTGGTTCAGCAATATGACAGACTTAAATTTGACCGTTGAAGGCTTTGGGGACATTTCTATGTGGTAGCCCTGGCCCAGCACTACCACAAACATTAGGCGTTTTTCCACAGCTGGAACTTTTGGAGAACTTTTCAGTTTACCTTGGTAAAGTTGAGTTTGGGTGTTTTTTACCAGGGTAATTAAATTCCCCAGGGGGCATCCAAGTACTATCTCACCAGCAGGGTCTTGCTGAGCCAGGCAGGAACTTTGAGGGGGCGGGCTGCAATGACCATGGCTGATTGGTCAAATTTGGAGGTGTTGTTTTTACATCGGTTGGACTCAATCAAACTCATTTGAATTAATTACAGAGAACTCTAAGACGCCGTGGAAACACAATTCTAAATTCCCTGCTGAACTTTTACAACCAAAAACTCCCTTTACCCAGAACTCAAAGTTCCTGGGCTTGTTGGTGGAAAAATAGCTATTAATAAGAATTCCAGTCAGCGCAAAAGAAGGACAGTATATATAGGTATACTTCAGCAAATGTCAAAAAGTGATTTATGACCCCAATAAAACAATGATTTATTGCACCCCCCAATAAAACTTTATTGCCCCCCCCAATAAAACCATTCATATCCTAGCCCTTTGAAGTAAGCCCCGCCCCCTTCCGCTTTCTTAGCCAATCAGAAGCCGTTATTTTGAATTAAGCCCCTACCCATTTGCCACCTTCTCAACCAATCAGAGGCCGGAAGCCAGCTCCTGTCAAAAATGATTGATGACATTCCACCCACCCCTCCCTCCCACCCTCTTCGTCTTATCCAATCAGAGATCGGAAACCACCCCCCTCATCGGCTTAACCAATCAGAGGCCGGAAGCCAGCTCCTGTCAAAAATGATTGATGATATTCTGCTTCCCACAACATCAAACACATGTTATCCGGTCCCCCCACCCTTCAACAAACAAATGATTCCGGTTACCAGCACCCGACTGTCTACGTACTTCTTTGAACCCTACAAACAGTAGCTTTTGTTGTTTTCCGGTCCCCCCACCCTTCAACAAACAATTGATTCCGGTTCCCCCCAGTACTTTCTTTGAACCCCCAAACAGTAGCTTTTGTTGTCCAGCTGATAATATTATTTCGACATCCTCGTGTTAATAAATTATTTTTCATCTTACAGGAAGGATCCTACCACCAGCTTTTGAAGTAACAATGGGGGAGCGCCCCCCTTGTATTTCGAATTACTGATAAAGCTGCCTACTTTGAAGTACAAAGTGTATCAACCGTAGGAACCCCCGACCCCCCCCCCCCCCCCCCCTTTTCACCAAGTAGGGCGGCAGGAACCCCCCACCACCGCCCTCCTCTTGTATGTGTGTGCGTGAATGTAAATTAGTTACTTATTCTAGTTAAAGTGAATATTTAAAAAATGTTATACATTTGTTTTATGTTTTTTAAAATAAATAAAAGAGACTTACCGATGTTTCTGAATACGTAGTCGCGTCTCCTTCATGGGTTTTTTTTTCTTTTCTAAAAAAATTAAAAATAAAATGGGGTCGGTTAGAAACAGACGGAGTTGGTTTCATAGAGGTGAAAAATAGATTATTCGTACGTAAAGGGCGGTTATTTAACCCATTTCAGAACCGCGTCCTTCTTTTTCCTCAGACTAAAAACTTGTCTGTCTGTGTGACTATGTAAAAGCCAATGGGGTGGGGGGGAGGTGTGACCCCCCTCACGCCGCGGTAAACGGCGACATCTATTGGGCAAAGGATGTTACTGCATATGGTCAGGGGTTTTCTTTCTCTAAAATAAATAAAAATAAATAACACGGCATTTGTACTTTTTCTTTTTTTTCTAGATTAATTAGCACGTGGTATTGGGGTGGGATGGATTTAAAGTAGTGGGTGTGTTTTTAGACTGACTAACGAGGGAGATTCGATTTTTCTTCTTCATTTGATCGGTGACGGTTGAAACAAAATGACAGAGTCCGACTGCCGTGTAATAGGTGAGACTAGCGTTTTAATGCAAGTTTTGAACCCGCTGATGACGCCTCGTAAACAAAGAATGTTTTTACGGCGTGTTCAAAAACCTGTTGACGGGGCATTGGAGAAGAAGTGGGCTTTGAACGATGCATTTTGGGGATATCGTTTTTTGTACGAGATGGGCGAACTATGTATTTTTATGGAATATGATGGTGTCAAGACAACCCCGGCGGCTGGCTTCGGCACATTGAATTCAAATGACTGGGGCGTAATCATCGATCTTATCCCCCGAAACTTCAGAGAGTACACAACGTTTCATTCGAACCAACTAGGACATCGCGGTGAGATTTTATGTTTCACATGGGTTAGTCGAACCACGCCAAACGGGCGTTGGTACTTTCGTGTAAAGATCGATCATATCAAAGGAGATGAAGAATGCCCAATAAAATCTACGGGTGGCTGTAGAGACCCCGAGCACATGAATTTTACGTTAGAATCATTTAATACAGAATGTGGTGTTTTTTATAAAATTGTAAGCGTACCTTGGCCTGAATGGAGGGACCACATGTTGAGTGAGTCGGAGAGAATTTCTACATTGTATTCTAATAGTAGATTGTGGGTGAATCTCATCGGGGTGAGAAAAACACTACAATTTGATTAACTATAGTCCTCCGGCTTCCACCCTCCCTCCCGCTACACCCCCACCCCCCGTCATATCCAAACCACCTTCCCCCCACGTACTACCCCCCAACAAGGTAATAACTATCTACATTCGTTCGACAAGGGGGTAAGAAAAACTCTGAAAATTTGATTATCTACAGTCTGCCGAAACCCCCCTCCTCACACTCGAACCACCTTTTCCCCGCCTCTACAAGTATAAAAATAGTACGCGCCCCCCAGCAAGGTATTGACCACCTATATTCGTTTGATACGCAACAAGAAATGCCTCCGATCATGCGCCCCACCGATCAACGAAAAGGAAGCACCCCGCCAACGACGCCGACAACTTCTCCGGAGCTATTTTCTACAAACAGCGAAGGTATGCGTTCCTGTTTTGATCCTCCTCCTCCACCTATTCTAATCACCTCGAGTCCCGAATGCTCGGAGAATGAAGAAAACGTTGCGGACGTTACCTTTCTCGAGACACCGGTCCAGCGAGGAGACTGCCCGATGGACGTCCCTCCGGGTCCTCATTCATCCGGGATCTACCAAACCATGAGCACCGTAGGACCTTACGATGCTCATTTTGCGGTTGTCCGGAAGGACGAGTCGATTGGCCGGGATGGCTGGCCGTCAACGGCGGCTGGATGTTACGGAGGCCTGACTTCCGCTAAGATGGAGGCGGCGGCGGAGGAGGGTCTCTGCGCATGCTCCGATGCTGGGCCGTGCGATGACGTCAACGGGGCGTGTGGAAAAGAGAATCTTCCACCGCTAGCACAAACGCTTTCGATCACAATCGACACGAGGCGTGAGGAGAGCAGTTCACCGGTAGCACGCGGGATTCCGGCGTGGGCACTTACCAGCGAATCTTCGGCAGCTTCCGACACGTCGGATCAGCCTGTGTGGAATTTCTCATCAGATTCAGCCTTTCACCCTTCACCGGTGACATCGACGACGTGGGAATTCCCGAACGGTAAGGCTGAGCCCGTTACCGCGGAAGTATCTATGTTTTGAACTTTCGACGCCACGTCATCATCTAACGTTATGCTTCCAGGATTATCGGCGTCCGCCATCCCTCCACCGCCTCCACCGCCTCCGCAGCCGCGCAGCGAACGAGATACTTTGCTGGATTGGACACAGACTCCGTTTATGTGGGTGAACAACGCGAGATATCAATGTATTAAACAGGCTGTAAGTTTTATGTTAAGGATCGCTATCCTCAGATATAGTAGAAAAACGTGCGAGGGGTGTTTTTATTCATACATATGTCGAAACAACCACACCTGTTTTAATGCACCCAGACGCCCGTATTATTTTGGAACGAATTTCGACGCCATTATCGGTGAATTATGTAACGGGCATTTTAGATCAACAATCTACAGAGTTGTAACAGTCACGAACCATCCGTCCTCAGACGCTGACGTAAAACGCATCATCGAATCAGTGCTGCACGGGTACGTACATGAACGTTTGATCTTAGACAGAATCACAACTGTTCTTTCCAGTACTTGGGACGGGTACCTCGCCGACGCAATCCCTGACTTGATCCGAGGACTGTACGATCGTGATGGGTAATTTTCTAAGAAAAATGCAAATCAATTATTACTACGGTATTGATAATTGGATAGAAATTATAGAGAGAGCTATACACAAATGCGATGACGATGACGATGATGATGATGATGATGATTCCAAACGTGTCAAGCGCCTGGTTTTAGTAATTGATAAAGTCAGGACTTTGGCCCCCACCTTGTTTGGTCAATCCTGGGGGGAGTATGTAAAACGAGTTGTTGAAATAAGTCACCACAATATTGCTGATACTCTGGATTATGCCACATGCGAATGGAGGGGTGATCCTGTCAAAGCCGGGCAACTGATTACCCTCATTGCTCTATTCATAGATTGCGTACGATACTGTGAAGATAATAACATTCCTCGTAATAGGGTGATTGAAATGAAACAATTTAAAAGCTTTATCGAACGCAAAATACATCCCCGTATCTTGTTTAGAGTGCTTTACTATGTTAATCCATAATTTTTCTACACCCGTGAGGATGAAAATGTATGTTTTGTGTTTTTACTTTTTATAGTTTTTAGAATTGTGTTTTTTATTATCCATCGAATAAAAAAAAAAAAAAAAAAAAAAATCATGTATACTCACTTTTTGAAAATGTATGTTTTTCTTAGTTTTTTGAATTATGTGTTTTTTATTATTCGCTGATTTAAAATGTATGTTTTTCTTAGTTTTTTAGAATTACGTGTTTTTTATTATTCGTTGATTTTAAATGTATGTTTTATGTTTTTTATAGTTTTTAGAATTATGTGTTTTGATATTATCCATTGAATTTAAAAAAAAGCATGTATACTTACTTTTTGAAAATGTATGTTTTTACTTTTTGAAAATGTATGTTTTGTGTTTTTTTAGAATTATGTATTCATGTGTTTTTTATTATCCATCGAATAAAAAAAAAAAAAAAGTCTATACTGGGCCTTGTTTTATGACACACACACACACACACACACACACACACACACACACACACACACACGGTTAATAATGCATTGAAATATAACGATGCAAATTAATTTTACCACCTATTAAAAATATTTAATTGTGTATAAAATTATAGACACATCCTTTATTAACCATTAGGAGAGATGCGGAAGGAGGGGAATAATAGGCCTTGTTTTATAACGCACACACACACACACACACACACACACACACGGTAAATAATGCATTGAAATATAACGATGCAAATTAATTTTACCACCTATTAAAAATATTTAATTGTGTATAAAATTATAGACACAACCTTCATTAACCATTAAGAGAGATGAGAATGAAGGAGACCGCACGTTTGAAGCAGCTCTACTACACACCTCATGAACCATCCAGTTATGGGGGTGTTGAACGCCTCCACAGAGGCCTTCGGAAGGCCTCGAATAAAAAAATAAAACGTGATAAAGTTAAAGAATATTTATCTCAACAAGATACGTATTCGTTACATAAACCAGCCCGTATTAATTTCCCTAGAAATAGAGTATTTATTATGGGACCTCTGAGACAATTCCAGGCCGATCTGTGTGACATGCAAGCGTTAGCTTCCTATAACGACAATAATAAATATTTATTGACCGTTATTGATATTTTTTCAAAGCGCGCGTACGCGCGTGTATTGAAAGATAAATCAGCGATGAGGGTGGCAGAGGCCTTCGATTCAGTCTTCGCCGAGAGCGGCGTTCCTAAAAAATTACAAACGGATCGAGGGAAAGAATTTTTTAATACCCGTTTTGCTAAATTAATGAAAAAACATAGTATCATACACTTTGCAACGCACAGCGACACAAAAGCCCAGACGGTGGAAAGATTTAATCGAACGCTGAAAACTAGGATGTGGCGTTATTTTACAGGGAAAAATACCCGCAGATATATAGATATTTTACAAGATCTCATTTCCGCCTATAATAATAGTATTCATTCCAGCATTAAAATGAGGCCGAATGAAGTGAACGCCGAAACGACTCGAAAAGCATTTTTCAATTTATACGGAAACATCCCGGTGGGTGGAAAGATTAAAATGAATTTTAAAAAAGGAGATATTGTCCGCATTTCAAAACTAAGAGGGGTTTTCGATAAGAAATATGAACAGAGCTTCACCGATGAATATTTCACAATTACTAAATGTATTCCACGAGCGCCCCCTGTCTACAAACTAGCAGATTACGACGGCGAGGAAATAGATGGGTCATTTTATGAACAAGAACTGCAAAAGGTCAATATTTCAAAAGATTATGCTTTTCAAATTGAAAAAATTATTAAAAGACGAAAGGTTAAAGGGCGGACTCAATATCTAATCCGTTGGAAGGGCTGGCCGGAAAAATTTAATAGCTGGGTGTACGCGTCACAGGTTGTAAATATTTAAAATGAACGGAAATATACAATATAAATCATACGTTATTATGGATCCCAATAACGAAGGAGGTTTCTACGTGACTCTCCCGTCAAATTCAAGCATGGATATGTTTAAGGATAATACAATTGCGCAATACAGAGTTAATCTTGCGCGTCATTTAGATTTGGTCAAGGGGGAATGGGAGGTGGCCCTAACGGAAATTTCATATCCGCGCAGCTGGGTAAACATTCCCGAAGAACACACGTCATTTTTCTTAATGAATACGAAAACGTCCACCCAATACGTTCTAGACGTTAAACCCGGGGACTATGATAATCTCGATAAGGTACGACAGGCGGTAGAGGTTGCTATAAAAAATAAAATAGGCCCTTTCATTTTATTAAATTTCAACCTCTTGAAAAGAACATTTTTTTTCTTCGTGGCGGATGGCAGCTACAAGATCCGCTTCGTAGGCCCATTAGCTTATATTCTGGGCATGAAAGATGACGAATGGTTTACTATCGATTTAGATTGGACTATCGCTCCTCATCCCGCGGATATAAACGCGGGTCATTATTATTTGTATTTATATACGGATGTAATTCGACATCAAGCGGTTGGTGACGCATCCGCTCCGCTACTGAGAGCAGTTCCTGTTTTAGGCCGATACGGGGAGATTATTTATAAAAATTTTAATCCGGCTTATTATCATCCTGTTAGTAAAAAGCATATCGAAGATATAGCGATTCATATTAAGACGGATCAAAATCAACCCGTTGGTTTCCGTTTTGGGAAGGTCATTTTAACGTTACACTTTAGACCTCGATAAATCATGGTTATTATGACGTCACATCAGGACCCCTACCGCTTCGTTCAGTATTATGAACATCAGACCGGAAGCGGTATACCAGGGTTCCAAGGTGCACCCGTGCAATACGGCCGCGGATTAGGATCTATTTTTGCAAAATTATTTCGTTTCGTAGCCCCCTTAGTTAAAAGAGGTTTGAACGTGGCCAAACCGCATTTACAGTCAGCGGCTAAAAATATTGCCACGGATGTCGCTGGGCGTGTTATGGAGAGAATGAGTCATAAGAGGGGGGTTAATCAAGACGGGTCCGGCCTAGTCGTACTGGCGCGGCGTCCGGCCTCTAGGCCTGTGGGGCGCAGGATTAAGACGCATAAAAAACGCAAGCGCAGTACTAAAAGAAAATCAGTTCGAAAAAGAAAGCGTATGAGAAACAGCGTGGATATTTTCTCTTAAAGAAAAATGGCCCTCTTACATCACAAGTCGCAAGAATGTACCATGTCCGAATTAGATTTATTTTCACCTCCCATGACGCAGCTCTCAATAGAACAGAGTCAGTATATTGAGATTTTGCCTCTATCGGCTCTTGGCGACCAATCCCCTATTGAATTTTTTATCCCCGGTGACGGGTCGAAATATCTTGACTTGGCGGATACGCTATTACACCTGCGCTTAAAAATAACGCGACGAGACGGGTCTAACATCGCCCCTAACGAACGCGTTAGTATAATTAATTTTCCTCTGAATACTATTTTTAGCCAAGTTGACGTCACCCTCGGCGACCGTTTAATTTCACAATCTAGCGCCTCGCATCCCTATAGGGCTATAATAGAGACGTTATTAAATTTCTCCGGGGAAACGCTGAAAAGTCAATTTACGGCGGGGATGTTTTTTAAAGATACGAGAGGTGTTATGGACTCGCTAGCCGTCGAAGGGGACGGGGTAAACGAAGGCTTTGTTAGACGGGCTCGTCTAATACAGAATTCAAAAGAATTTGACGTCATCGGCCCAATTCATACGGATATATTTTTCTGCGAGAGACACCTTTTGAATAATGTGGATTTAAGGTTGAAGCTGACGAGAGCGAGCGATGATTTCTGTCTGATGAGTGCACCTGACAGCGATACACGTTTGAAAATTATGGGTGCTTCGCTGTTTATTAAAAAAGTATGCGTCTCCCCAGCGGTGACGTTGGGTCACGCCTCAGCTCTCAATAAGGGGAATGCCTTATATCCGGTTACGAGAGTCAACATAAAAACTTATTCCATCCCTCAAAATTCAAGAATATGTCATCAAGACAATCTCTTTCTAGGAACTATGCCAAAAAGTGTCGTCCTGGCTCTCGTTAATCATAACGCTTTTGTGGGTAGAAGAGATTTAAACCCCTTTAATTTCGCTCATCACGATATTGAATATTTAGCACTATCGAGAGACGGTACTCAGGTCCCAAATAAACCTTTTCAACCGCTTTTTGTAGCGGGGAACTCTGTACGTGAATTCCATAATTTATTTGAAGCAACTGGAAGGTATCTGAAAGATTTGCCCCTGTTTTTAGACTTGCAGGACTTTCAAAATGGCTACGCGCTTTTCGCTTTTAACCTAAGTCCCACCTCCGATACAGAGGCGTTATCCCCCGTCTCCAGCGGTGTCATAAGATTAGATATGAGATTTAGAAATCCTCTCCCTCATACCGCAACCCTTATCGTTTATGCCGCTTACGACAGCATTATTGAAATTAATTCAAAAAGAGAAGTTTTGATCGATTATTATTAAAAGATGAACGGCCGTGAATTGGAGCGTCTGATGAGGCAAATTCAGGGGGAAAGATTCCAAGGCGTCTTCGCCGAAGATGAGTTGACTGACATATTACCGCCCCCTACCCCCGCCTTCTTTATTGTTAATACTCACCCTCGCCATCTTCCTGGCGAACACTGGTTGGCGCTGTCGTTAGAAGACGACGGCACGGCTACGTTCTTCGATTCTTTCGGATTCCCACCGGATTTTCATTATTACCCCGAGAGTATAAACCGTTTCTTAAAAAAACATTCCGACCGGATCTTCCACCACGACCGTCAATTACAGCACGAACTCTCGACAGTATGCGGTCAGCATTGTGTTTATTATTTATCGGCCCGAGGATGTGGCGAATCTTACCGTGAGGTTTTAACCCATTATTATGACGATGTTGTTACGAATGATATTATGGTTGCAACGTACGTAGAAAGTCGGAGGATGTTTCCCAGAACGATGTGCGGCGGTCAAATTTCATGTTGTTTAGATATATTTAAAAAAAATGTCAATGCTCATGATGTCTTTTTCAAATTTTTTATTCAATAAAATTCATATACAAAAGATACAAAAGATGCGAGTGGGTGTGTTTATTCTTCTTTTCACGACGAAAGGTATAAAATTAATAATCCTCCCATTTGATGATATTCTGCTTCCTCTTGCGCTTCCTTTTACCACCGGAAATTACGTCCTCGTCACCATGCTTAAAAATAGATTCGTTTTTTATTAATCTTAAACGCTCTCTGGCTTGAGGGTTCGATACTACAGTCTCGGGTATATTATGCTCCGATATTAGTTGCAAGAATTCCGTCCAACCCAGTAACCCTCGTTCGTTGATCTTCTTTCCGTTTACAATAAGATGTCTGACTAAATCTGTCATATGCGAGCCTCTGACGGGTTTACCGTTAGAGATAAACTCCCCCCGCTGATTCCATGCCTTTTCTTCACGAGACGATATTTTTCTTAAAACATATTCACCGTTTTTGCGATGACGTTGCGGAATAGTTTGTAATATTTCACCCCATTCATCCGTACTCGTCTTGACACTTCCCCCCGGCTCTCCCCCCGCCCCCTCGTTCATCTTTTCCGGTCTTCCTCCTTCACGTTCAAAAACCCCCCGCGGATTAGGAACTGTCAAAGCCACCGGAACCAACTCACGATCTCTTTGTTTAAGCAGTCCTAAATACCGTTGCAATAGAGTTTGATATCTTCTTAGTTTTTCATATTGTGTTATAGAACGATCGTCTAATAACTCTCTCATTCTAACGTCCAAATCATCCTGTGCCGTCTCCCGAATATTGGGTGTGGGTTTGCTTAAACGTTCCAGTTGGTGCGGGGTAACTAAATACATTTTCTGAGCTGTTTTCAAACTCATGTTTTATTTGTTTACTAGACCGGTGACGATACTGCCTAGGACAGGTGCAAAAGCGGCCAGTAGAGGGAGTATGAAACCACCTTTTTGAACTAGAGTTATACGCTTCTTTCTGAGACTGTTTTTTTTATCGGCTAATATCCGAATAAACTTCTTTCGTCTCTTCAACTTCTTATATTGAGAGGGGTTTAGAGGAATATGACCTTTTAAGAGATTTAATGCAATCTCGCAGAGCGCTTTCACTAAGGCTTTGGGGGCTTGTTTGAGAATTTGTTTACGTTTGCGAGGGAGGGCATTAAACAATAATTTAAGAAGCGGGGCGTTTTTTTTTAAAAGTTTTGACATCTTACGAGCTTTTGGGTAAATATACTGCTGGCCACTCCCCGTGTAACACACCGGTTCTCAATCTAAATCGATCTGGCGACGAGGGGGTGAGATCTACCAATAAATACCCATGAGCGTTTTTTGTGGCGTCCTCATAACATTCCAAAAAGTACTTTTTACGCGTGGGGTAGATTTGATTGGCCAAAACACTCGCCTGTAATTTATCGCGAGGGTTTTTAAACAGTATAATGTAATTACTGTTTAAGCTGATTGTTCTGCTATACTTCCCTTGGTGGAAAATGTTTTGAGTGAGTAATATGACGCTCATTCTTCGATGATGTCTGTATTGGGTAAAAATGTTTACCACTTCCGGGTGATCGCTCGCCTCGAAGATGACGTCATCCAAGATGATCAGGTGCGAAAGATGGACTGGAAAGAGAGATTCGTCCTCAAAGCTTTCAGGGAGACCTTTTACAAACTTTATCTTTTTATTCAGTTTTTTTTCAAGTTCATCATACATTTCCTGATAAGAATTATAAATCCAAACGATATTCTCAGGAGGCGACTTCATGACATGCTCACAATTTTCCAAAATACTTTTCACAAAATAAGTCTGTCATCAATCATTTTTGACAGGAGCTGGCTTCCGGCCTCTGATTGGTTGAGAAGGTGGCAAATGGGTAGGGGCTTAATTCAAAATAACGGCTTCTGATTGGCTAAGAAAGCGGAAGGGGGCGGGGCTTACTTCAAAGGGCTAGGATATGAATGGTTTTATTGGGGGGGGCAATAAAGTTTTATTGGGGGGTGCAATAAATCATTGTTTTATTGGGGTCATAAATCACTTTTTGACATTTGCTGAAGTATACCTATATATGACAGTGACATTTATTATGAACATGCCTCATATGAAAAAACAAAACAAAACCAAAAACCTCTCTAAGGCTTGACCATGAGTCACATTTTTGAGATCCCAGCAAACAAAAAAGGATTTGTGGCGGTGCCCTTAGGCAAGGCATGCGCCAGTTGCAAATGCCAATACTTGGACTGACATCTCTCCTCAGTTGTGAAAACATTCTCATCATAAATGAATCGTTCAACTTCAGATGATACTGCAAACTATGTGAAAAATATGAGGCAACGTTACACCTCAGAATCATTGATTTTTTGTCTCTGTCAGGAGCTGTGACTTGATGATGAAAGGGAAAGTAAACACGACAGCTGAGAAGATCAATCACGCTAAAAGTACAAACATGGTGTCAGAAGCGTCTCAAGAAGTCCAGCCTTGTGTACGGGTAAGAACTACACATTCCTATAAAGTCCACTCAAACTATACACCCTAAAAGCAAATATAGTTTTTTTTTTAATTTATTTTTTGCTTTTTCACAGTGTGACCATACCTTTAGAGGCGAGGTTACTGTAAAATTCTTGAGAATGACACATTTTCGTATATTACATGCGGGTGAAATATTTTTTAGAACACACTCGTGGGCTACTCATGTTGTCCTTGGGGCTAACTGGTACATGCTGATAACTGTGCATGTTTTTTTTCTTAAGGTCAATGCAAAGTCTGTGTAACTGTGTCTCTTTCATATTACCTCCCTCTGTACCCCTTCGCTTCTATGCGTAACTGCTGCAGAAAACAACTCCGCAAACAGCCAATAATATTGTTCCCTCCTTAGATGAGAAGAGGTCATTACCCATGACAGCCAGCATTAGTAGTAATGTGTAACCATGGTAAACAGTCAATCCGGTAATCGCCCCCCTAGTTGTATAAATGGTGATGTTGAGCAAGTCTTGAGTTAAAAAGTATTCCTGTATTGCCGTCTGGAGAACTCACTATTATACAAAATATGATGTGGGGAAGTCATATTTGTTTTCATTTACGGCAATTTTTTTTCCTGGCACGACCAGTTTTGGGACAAATCCGCTCATGAAGCTGTCATGATTCATGTTGAATAGCGAAAACTATGTTATTGTATATACATTTGTAACATTGGCTATTATTGATCATACTGGAATGAAAGTAGACCTTTTTTACAACCTCTAAGTACCATCTATACAGCGTCTATACAATTGGACGAGTTTTCCCTCGCTGTTTTAGCAAAAAATAAATAAAAATACAAATTTTGAAGATGTTACGGAAAATATTACTATTAAATAAAATTTATATGATTGTCTTATTTGATTCATCATTTATGTGAAATAATGTTGGGTGCTGCGTGTGAAGCAGTGTCAACCATGGAATTCTATTTCACCCAGCTTGTGCAATTTCATTCATAGACCGAAAGAATCAACTTTTATGCTAAAATAACCTCACTTATTTACATACTAATTGTCCTAAGCAGTGTGGATAATATGAATTCTGAATGTGCCTTGGAACTTGACAGGAAAAAAAAAATTGTTTAAATTAAGAAGCAAAATGAAAATTTTCGTAGTGGTGTAGTAGCCTATTTTGTATTATCTTTGTACTTATCGTTCTCAACTATCTTTTTTTTTTTTTTTTTTGTGAATGGGAATGGTGGATTAAAGTGGTTTGCATGACTCTTCTAAATCACAGTTCTGAGGTTTGAATCTCGGTTTCAAATGTTATGGTAAATAATTATTTAACACGTATTAGCAAAACATGCATATACTTTATTGTGGACACTTGCATTTTCTTTAATAGTGGGCCTTTCGCTTTTTGTACATGAAGTTGTAACAGTCTGACCTCGGCAGATAAGCACGTTCAACACAGAAGTACCTCTTTCCTTTTAGAAAGCTCTCCTTCCTGTCTAACTCACCTCCCTAAACCTCACCAGGCTGCATAAGAATTCCCATGATCATTTCCTGTGCACTCTTTCACAGACCACTACCTTGTCTAGACTGCTCTGTAAGACTTGTGTATATTTGAAGCTTCAAACATAAAGAAACCAAAAAGACCAATTTTTTTCCAGACTGTTTTATTGATCTCGCCTAACTACTGAAAATTCTACAACACAACCTTCCTTTATGGGTTTTGCCTGTTCTGTGTTCTGGCCGGTCTGCAGGCACTTCATCTTGCATCCACATAAAGGAAAAAAAACAAACAAACATGAAATGATTACCTTAAATTGCCCAGGTGTGAATGTGAGTGTGAATGGCTGTTTGTTTGTCTAGGGGTGTCCTGCGATTGGCTCGCCACCAGTCCAGGGCGGACCCTGCCAGTCGCTTGAAGTCAATTCGGATAGGCTCCCCCTCACCCTCAACCCAAATTATAACAATACATGGATGCAATCAGTCGTCAAATTGCATACTCACTCACCATCCTCCAGGACATGCTACGGCACCCTTGCTATACTGTATAACACTCATGGCATTTCGTCTTCACGTGACTTGCAGACTTCCCGAACGCCAAGAAAGGCAGCTACATTTGGGAAGCGCTCCAACTCCATGCGTAGGAATCCTAAAGCAGAAGTCAGCAAAGCAGGATGGCTGTACAAGCAGGTACATCATTCAATCACCAATCCATTAAAGCCTGTCCCTACAGAGAATTTGTCAAAAGGTTGAGCATTTGCTCTTTGGGGTTATTATAATATTAAGTATGTCTTATGCTGTTTTCTCACCAAAAGCGGGGGCAGGCATTTCGGCGGCACGTTTGCATTGTAGTCAATCGAGTTTGCGCACAACGGAGCGAAAGTGCGTGGGACGGCGCGAAGTACACGTTTCACGCGCTGGGACGCGATGCGCAGCAGCGAAATTCCGCACATTCGTGACGAAAATCCGCACAATCACATATTCGCCAAAGTTAAAAAAAATTGAACTTTTTTCATTTTCGCCTCGCGGCAGCCAATCTGCTTCGAGTGCGGGCTACGTCACACACAATATCCTCTCTATTGTCACCCCAAACGCAACAACACGCCAGCCGGGACAGAAGGGTGAGCAAAGAAGTAGCATTCAAGTGCTGGGAAATCTGTTTGATTGTGATTGAACTGTACCGCAATGTTTATCATCCATGTCAAAGCTATTTTTAGCACGAATGCCGGCCGACCGATTGCCACTAAAAAAGCAAAAGTGCTATCACATTCCTCAAAAAAGGAGAATATAGTACCACGGATGTTTAGTCCCAGGAAAGAAGTGAGGTAGTTCACGTGCTCACTTTGGTTGACTCGCTAAAGTGCTCCACTTCCTTGTTCACCAAGGGACACGCCTCCTCCGCTCCGGTGCGCACGAAAGCGCGGATAAGCAGCAATCGTTCCAAAAACACTCTACGCGGTGAAACGCTCTTGAAGGTAGCGCTCCAGTTCGCTTTTCGGATTTGGTGAGAACGCAGCTTTAAACAGATTAGACAGTACATTTGTACCACAATGTCAACGTTTACCAAATAGTTTGATCTGTTATAATCATAATAATGTGTGTCCCCACCAGGCAAGTAGTGGAGTGAAGCAGTGGAACAAGAGGTGGTTTGTCCTCTCTGACAGATGTCTCTTCTACTATAAAGGTCTGTGCTCCTGGTTTTCAAGTTTAAAATTCATTCTTAATGATATTTAGTTGGCCAATGGTGATTTTATTTGGAGCCAGCAGGAAAGCTAATACAGTGGTACCTCTACTTACGAATGTCCCTTCATATGAAATTTTCAGGTCACGAAACTCCTCAACAGGAAAATATTGCCTCTTGTTACGAAAGAAGTTTCATATTACGAAAGGTAAAAATACAGTATGGGCTGCGACTCGCAGCTCCCAGAGTTTCCTGAATGCAACATACTTACATCTGCTCTGCCATTGGCTATTACTGGCATCTTCCAGGCATCCCATTGGCTAAGAGGGACCTGTACCGTATGTGACCATAGATACAGAATAGAATGTGTCTATGTAGCGTCCATTGTCATTCGCCCCTCGGGCCATGAGGTGTTCAGATAGTTTTACGTAAATGTATCCACTAACAGCCGATGCATTTATGCAAAAATTCATACAACTGGTGATTGATAAAGGCTACGTTGCACAGTAAGTTTTTAATTGCGATGAGACGGGCCTTTTTTGGCCGTACCTGAAGTTTCCATCAAGTTTCTGAATTTGTTGAAAAGAATCACCCAGAAAAAGTGTTCACCAGTCGGGCGGTCACTCACTAAGATGATGTTTGCCTTGGACATTTTCAAAGGAGTGTTAAAAAAAAAAAAAAAAAAAAAAAAAAAAAACATCGTTGGATCAGTTCTTTACAAAATACCAGGCGAAAAACACTTCTGATAGAGAAGATGAACCAAAAAAGGGAAAAAAAAAAACCCAATGAGGACAGCTTAAAACCCCTGGGCATTATCTTATTTTGAAATGACTTGGTCAGAACCATCAAAAAGCCGAAAACCGGTCACAATAACGATTAAATAAGGGTTAAAGTTAAAAAGGTAAATGACCATCATTTTTATTCTTTACGCCATGGGGTGTCCAAACTTTTTCCTTTGAGGGCCGCATACAGAATAATCCAAGGATGCTAGGGCCATTTTGAAAGTGGCTTTATTAATCACGCTAAAACTAATAAGTCGGTTAATGATGTACTATAGTTTAGCAAGTCATTTTTAAACAGTACAGTTTGGAATTTTTCTTGATTTTGCACCAGCTGTATCCCACAAGAATAGATCCGCCCCATCTCTGAACCAATATCCACATTCAATATCCAATTAGTAGTAATAGTGGAGTAGTCGGTAATAAAATGACAAATTTTAAATCACTTGGGGATCTTAGTTAATCATTAATGTGATGTGTTCACAAATTAGACCTTGACACAGACAGCGGAACATGGAGGAAAACAGTTTTGCTTCTGCAACTGAAATCACTGACTTAATTAATTAAATTACAAAAAGAAATATTTCTGTTTTAGATTTAAATAGTTTGCATATCGAGAAATACAGGCTGTGTCCAAAGTAATTTTTTGTATATGCTGAGGGCCGTTAATAAATAGATGGTGGGCCACAAATGGCCCCCGGGCCGTAGTTTGGACACCACTGCTTTACTCTATTCTCTGTTTTCTACATTATGCACAACTCTCATTTGTTGTGCAATAATCTATTTGTAACATGTATTTGTTACATGTTTTGATGCATTTTATGCTTTATAAAACATTTATGTCTGAATTTTGGGAGGCTTGGAACGGATGAGCCATTTTACATGTAAATTGCTGCTTGTTTTATGATTTTTTCATTATACGACGACGGGTCTGGAACGGATTAAATTCGTAAATCGAGGTACCACTGTAACTTGTCACCTTTTTTTTTTCTCACCTGAGCAATCAATACAATGGAAGCCCATTCCCGCCAGTTAAAAAAAAAAGAAAGAAAGAAAAAAGGGAGGCTTTTTTTTTTTTTTTTTTTTTTTTTTTTTTATGCTGTCAGAATTCACCAAAAAAATCTATCAGACAGCAAAGTTTGAAACAGTTATGAAGACCATGTCACACAAAGTCGACTTTATTAAATTATTGTACAATTGTACTTGGCAACATGTATTATAATGATTTGATTTGTGGTGTTATAGACCTATATGCGATAATAGCCCATCACGTTGAAGCAAGGTTGCACAAACTGGATGGGTGACCAACGGTCTTTTCCGATTGCCATTACGCTCATTTTGGTTGATGCGCCTGCATCGACACCACGTAAAAATGGCCTGAAATTTGAATCCGTGTGTGGTTGAATCCGATGGAGGGCTTGCGCTTGCCGCATGGTATGGATACCCATTCCCGCTTTAATAAAGTCGACTTTGAGATTCTCGGTGAGTGTGACGTGGTCTTCATTACTGTTTCAAACTTTGCTCGCCACTGGAGGGCACAACGTGCTGCGTGGAAGTCTGATGTATTTTTATTTTTTTTTTACCACTGGCGGATTGTGATGGCATAAAAAACACAAGCAAAATCAATAAATAAATAAACAAATAAATAAATTCCACTGGCGGATTCTTAAAAAAAAAAAAAAAAACACTGGTGGTTTGTGACAGTGTGTATTTTATTTTTATTTTTTAAATTAAAAAATATATTTAAAAAATTCCTCCACTGGCCTCTGACAGTGAAAAAAGCAACTCCCTTTTTTTTTTTTTTTTTTTACTGGCAGGAATGAGCTTCCATACAATACATACTGGAGTGAATGCGTAATTGTTATTTTCATAGTGACAGCCATATGAATCACTGGATGTGAAGTCCAACAAGTACACTTCATTCATTACTTAAAAGTACAATGATAGAGTTTTAAAATGTGGCACTCTATAAATGATCAACTGAAATAGGTCAATTGCTTGAACTGGGTTACCTGTCAGTGTAAAGTACCTTCATAAAATGTGTCATAAAAGTCATAAAATGTGAATTCTACACTGGAAAATACAACAATTTGCTAATAAGTTAATTTTTTCTTAATCTAGGATGCATGTTCCAAAAGTGATAAAAAAGAATCCCGTGTTAATAATGTTCTACCAGCGTACATACAACGAGTTTAGCGTTTGTAAATGGAAATGTGTAAAGTCATGAGGGGCTTCCATGCAGACTAATGGGTCACTGAGCTAACATGGCTCTGATCCGCACAATAGTAGCTTTTTCTCAATAATGGCTGCAAAACACACGCAATTGCCATTTGAATACAAAAACAGGGAAACTAAAGCGGTGATTTCGATGAATACACAGAGACCACGCTGTCATTAGTTGATGGAAGAGTGAGCTGTGTCTATTGTGTGTATGTGAGGGACGTTCCACTCATGAGTGAGATTCGCAGATTCTGATTTCGATATTGATCACATGGTTTAACTGCACTTTTTCATTTTTTATTTTAGAGCTGCTCATTAATATATAGATTAGGGATGGGACGGCACACGGGATTAGAAAGGCACGAGATCTGTCGTCCCTGCAAAGTATGAGGTGTTTTTTTTTTGTTGTTATCAGTTTATTTAGCCTACACTGTCAGGAAGACAGTCACAGTCACAGCAACACTTGTTCATGACCAGTGTTGCCACAGTTACCTTGAAAAAGTAACTTAGTTACTTTACTGATTACTTGGTTTTAAAAGTAACTAAATTGCGTTACTGATTACTTGATTTTAAAAGTAACTAAGTTAGATTAAAAGTTACTTTTTTAGTTACTTTCAGCAGCTGCCGATAACACCATCTCAACATAAAAATAATGCAGTAGAAACGGAGTTCCAAATACTTTATTGAAAGTGCATTTTTAACATGAAAATAAAGTTTTTTTTTATGAAAAACAAAATAGGCAGTCTTTCTTGACTTCTTGTAACGTAAATACTTTTTATAAAACAAAAAATAAAAATCTATCCAGGTTGAAAATGAAAATCCCCTAAATTCCACTATTGTTTGTTTGTTCCGCTATTCCAGTGTGTACACATGTATCAGTTAAAATATTTATTAGTAGTTATTGACAGTTATAATTGTTTTTTGGTTTGTTTGTTTTTTCTCTTCAAAATAAGGATCAGGAAAACAAAAGGTTGATAATTTAATGTTAAATATAAATATTTAACCTTTAGACAGACACCAACACAATTAAACAGAATATTTGCACATTGTGAAGTATTTCAGAAACATAAATTTAAGACATGAAATAAACCTACCGTCCAGCCAAAAGAAATATGAAGCCACCTTATGGAACAATAAATCTATCAAACACATTTTAACCACTTAATATATGCAAAAATATTTCCAAAAGTTCATTTCCCTTTTTAATCAACATTTTTTCTATTTAACAATTGTTTTTTCTTTTGTCATCACTTTCATTTTTGGTTAATGTATGACATCTTTTTTTGTTTTTTTAATCTGAGACACGATGATGACCACAGAATCACTACTGTTTATATTTTGTTTTTTGGGCTGTCGTAATCGCGGGCACGTCTCAGTTCTCCTATCTGCTGCTCATGCTAGTTGTAGACATTGACAGGGAGCCACAAACTGAGAAATGAGATACTTGCAGTGTGCTTTTAGCTTAGCTGGTGTGTTGGTTGTGGGACATACCTGTGTTGTTTGAATCCATGCATTGGATCGTCACGGGAGTTATTCTTTTTGGCTCGCGCGCAGTACCAACGCCGGCCCGGGACATACAAGTGCACCGAGAGGACTCGATAGCCATGGGAAATACAGAGATGTACGGCACCGGCTTCTGCTAACTGTCTCCATTTGTATGTTGTCACTCGTTGCGCGCGCGCGCGCCGTGTCGCGAGCACGGAAACACGGAAGTAGCTTGAATGGTGATGCTACTGAAATGTAAACAAAACAAGTAGAGCACGGCGCAGAACTCTTGCTATTGTTATGAAAACCATAAAGCCTCACTCGCAACCGATACGGTCGTTTAGCTCCCCTTGACGAACGATGGTTCGGTCGAATCGTTTTTTTGTTCCACCCCTACTGAAAACGTAACTTGTCTGACGTCACTCCCCCTGGCGAGAGGGCGGAGACGACCTCATCCCATAATGCTTCACGGACCAGTTGAGGATGGAAATAAATTATTTTTTTTACCACTTTTATGGTCCATAATGCACACTTTTTTTGTTGTGTTGTGTGCCTGTTGGTTAATAAAACTAGTAGTAAAAGTATCATCACTTTTGTTTTGAATGTGCAAACCATTCATGACCAGACCATGGCTGAATTCAGTGTGGTGATCAATGACTTCTGCCTCATCTTCGTAGTTAGCAGTAGTTGTTTGTGACTGTTACGACAGTGAGATAGTTTGCATTCTTCATGAAAAATGTGGAGTAACGCATTGATTCTCTGGACAGTAACTTTAATCAGACTACTTTGTAGAATAAAGTAACGCGTTTAGACTATTAGTTACTTTAGAAAGCAACTTTTTTGAGTAACGCGTTACTAAGTAACGCGTTACCGGCAACACTGTTCATGATGGTAACATGCGGTGCAAAGACCAACTTCAAAATAAGCCTGAAAAACCAATGGACAACATTGCATTGGTACGCAATACGCACTTATTTTGAAGTTGTTCCCGGCAGCGTTTTGCCTCGTAACGATGACTTGACCGGTTGCTGACGTCAGCAACACGTCGTCGCCTTGAAATTAAGTTTGATCGATAATTACGGATACCAAAAATAATTGCGCTTACATTGTATCATATGGCGGATGTTGCCAGCATTTGCAGTTCCAGCACCTCTAATGCTAATGCAGCTAGCGTCAATAATGTTAATGAGACTAGCGCCGCTCAGGACGTGCAAGGGCTGTTGGATTACATTTGAAAGGCGTAAATGAGGGGTGCCCAAGTTCGTTCCTCGAGAGCCCGTGCCAGCCTGTTTTCCATGTGTTCCTCCTTCAGCGCAGCTGAATCTAATGATCAGCTAATCAACAAACTTTGCAGAAGCCTGAAAACGATCCTGACCATGAATCAGGTGTGTTATAGTGCAGAGAAACATGGAAAACTGGCTGGATAGGGGCTCTCGAGGACCAAACTTGGCCACCCCTGGTAAATGATTCTACGCATTTTGATGCTGACAGCCTGACACACTTGACGTGTTGATCACGTTTAACAAATCAGGCTTACTCAACTTTGCTGATTTAGCCGGCAAAAAAGTTGACTATCTAAAAATGAAAACCAGTTGGTTATTATTAAGTAACGTGTTTTTTTTTTTACTTTTATATTAATAATTTATAATATAATTTTGCTTTTTCAGCAAAAAAAAAAAAAATAATAATCTGAATATTCGATTTTCAGTAGGATACCCGAATACCAAAATATTCAATAGCTGCATCCCTAAAAATATTCAGTAAAAATAAAGATCTCAGCTGCATCTGTTATTGTATGGCAGCAGGCCAGCAGCATTTGAAAAATGAGCCTGGAACAAAAGTGACTCTCCTGCTTATGTTTACATTTGCACTTGAGAGCTAGAGATTTTCTTGCAGTCTGCTCAATAAAAAAAAAAAAACAGACCAATTTGAAAAAGCATTTCACAATATATATATATTACAAATTATACAAATTTTGCACAAATCTCATCTTGTGGGATTTGCGTCTTGTCCCGTGTCTATTTAAGATTATTTTAATAATTGATGAATCCGATTTAAAAAAAAAAATAATAATACAAAAAATAAAAAACATCCAAAATTCCATCGATTTACTACGCAAAAAATGGGACATTCTTTCAACTTAATGGTTCATGAAATGCTCAAACATATGATTCAATTGGTGGTTGCATGATTAAAGAGAAAGTAGTCGAATTGTTTTAGCAATGTTGTTGTTTGTTTGTTTTTAAGTAATGGGCACGATCATAAACTCCCTTTGAACTTTAATCTGTTTATCTGTTTATCCACATTACTAATTTGAGTCTCTTAGGATTGTTTTAAGGTAGATAAAACAACAACAACAAAAACAATAGGTTTTGTGATTATTTCACCAAGTTGTAATTGCAATCTGTTCAAGCTTATTAGTTCTATCTGCTCTATACTTTGTCCAACTCCTGTGCTTTTGGATTCTCTCTTCATTCTGACCACGTCTTTTTGTTCCCTGCCTCTGCTCTGCGTGTCCCAGCTGTATTTTGCAAAAGAAGGCCTGCTGAGAGGGAGCAATGGAAGCAGTAATGTGGCCAGTGCAATGTAGCAATGTGATAGGTAGCTATGCCAGCAAAGACCAAACCTCAAAGAATGGGCAAAAGAAAAGCACTTTTGTGGTCTCTGTTGTGATTTATAAAGCTGCCTCTGCCCCTCGTCTAAAGCACACTGGTTTAGTTAGTGCCTCTATGTGTGTGTGTTTACACATCTACTTAGCCAACAGTGATGTTTCATTCCATTTGAGTCCTGCCTGCATTGGGTGATGTCAACAAATTAGTCGATTGGAGACAAATCATTCTATTGCATCTGCACTTAAAACTGTATTATAGACATTCCCTTTATCCATGTCTTATGATAGCTAATATATATATATATATATATATATATATATATATATATATATATATATATATATATATATATATATATATATATATATATATATATATATATATATATATATATATTTGTTTTTGTTGTTATGTTTGTTTTTTGTGTTTCTGGAAAGTGCTTTGTGACAGCTCAGGCTTTTTGAAAGGGCTATATAAATAAAGTTGAGTTGAGTTGAGTAGTGAATTAGGCGCTTCCGGATTGCTCCATTTTTACCGGTTAGCGCCGTGCAAAGGCCACGCAAACCTTGAGTGAATATGGCCCTATGTGTTTTGTAACGTCAACCACACTACAACCTCAGCCTCTTACTAACCCCAACTATTAGTGTCCCATGTAAAGACGTAACGTGTACAACCTCACTAAAAGCCTTACCCCAACCATTAGTCACGGTAACGATGAATTGACATACGTCAACACTAAAAAAACACTAAAATAATTGCATGTCTGTTTGCTTTGTAAGATAGACATTCGTCTGCCGATTAGGCGACTCGGGTTCGAGTCTCATGAACTCCACTTATGGTTCACTTGACTATTTTTTTGCTATTTACATGCCTGATAGAGGACGCTAAACTACAATACATAACACTTGATCTTATTTTGGTGCATGTTAAAACAACCGATATGGTCGTATTGTGGTGGAGGACTTGTTGGAGATTTTTGAGGTCAGAGTATTTGGGTTGCCTGCCACTGCTTCCCTCCGGAACAGCCCCCTTAATTCTAATGTTTTGTGTTGACCAACCTGAAGGGCGGCCCTTGCTGTTGACTCACCTCTGCAATGTGCTCGTCAGAGAGGACAAGTTACAAATGTTCAAGTTACTGCTTGTCTTGTGAGAGCTTTTGGTGAAGAGACAGTGGCTGAAAGTTAGCATGTATTTGATTCATTACGTGTAATGAATGATATCTGAATTCCTTTTAAAAGCTGAAAAGCCCAAGACAGAAATCATACAAAGTTAACAGACTAAACGTTACCATGTGCCATTTGCCCCAGCATATCATCCCATAACAATTGCTCACCTGGAAACAATAGATTTCTCTTGTTCTTTTGTGATTACGATGGCACTGCTTTGCAATGCAAAACATTAAAAATAGTGTGTACTGTAAGTATAATATTTATATAGTGAAGTAATACAAAAAAAAGAAAGAAAAACCATTAGGTCATGACTCGTATATTGTATTAATACCTTTTTACCTTCAATACTCTTTTATTTTGTAGGTGCCTTTTGCCTTTTAATTTCCAACATTACCTTATTCACTACAAGGTTATTAGTTAACGAAAACTAATGAAATAAATAAACTAGAATTGAAAAAAAATCAACCTTTCTTTTACCGAATAAAATAAAAATGGAAACACCTTTTTAAAAAAGAAAAACGAAAAGAAAAAAAGAAAACTAACGGAAATTTTACAATAATAATAATAATAATAATCATAATAATAATAATAGTAATAATAATAATAATAATAATCATAATCATAATAATACATTTTATTTAAAGGCGCCTTTCTTGGCATTCGAGGACAGCATACAAAATGTTAACTTACATTTAAAAAAACAACACTAAAAAGTACAATGAAAGAAATGAATTTACAACAACAGGAACAGGGAGAAGGCAGTTTTAAAAAGGTGTCTTTTTAGTTGTGATTTGAAAGGGGTGAAATAATCTATGTTTCTGAGTTGGAGTGGTAGTTATAAATTAGCTAAAACTGTAATTACAGTGAAAATATTTATTTTTGTCTTTGCCAATTAATATCATGTACAGTATGAGCTTTGGGGGTTCATTTGAAATGTATTGTTTTCTCTCTGGGCGGCACGGTAGTCGAGTGGTTAGCACGTCGGCTTCCCAGTTCTGAGGTCTCCGGTTCGAGTCCAGGCTCGGACCTTCCTGGGTGGAGTTTGCATGTTCTCCCCGTGTCCGCGTGGGTCTTCTCCGGGTACTCCGGTCTCCTCCCACATTCCAAAGACATGCATGGCAGGTTAATTGGGCGCTCCGAATTGTCCCTAGGTGTGCGTGTGAGTGTGGATGATTGTTCGTCTCTGTGTGCCCTGCGATTGGTTGGCAACCAGTCCAGGGTGTCCCCTGCCTACTGCCCAGAGCCAGCTGAGATAGGCGCCAGCAGCCCCCGTGACCCTTGTGAGGAATAAGCGGTCAAGACAATGGATGGATGGATGGATGTTTTCTCTCTCTCTCTCTCTCTCTCTCTCTCTCTCTCTCTCTCTCTCTCTCTCTCGCAACATATTGTATGGTGGTGTCCTTGACTGCCAAGAAAGCCGCCTCTAAATATAATGCATTATTCTTATTATGTGACTGCTGCCCGCAAAGCAGAAATCATAATAATTATTATTATTATCATTATTATTATTATTATTATTATTAGTAGTAGTAGTAGTAGTAGTAGTAGTAGTAGCATTATTATTATTTATAATAATTTTATTTTGATATTACTACATCCGTAGCTATAGAAGGAAGGTCAGTTGTTTGAGAATTGTTTACTTTATCACACAATACTTAGTGACATTTTTTCATCTTGCGCAAAACAAATATTCCATATATTAAAAACCAAAAACTAATCCTAAAAGTATATATTAAAGCAAATTATTTTTGAAAAAATGAAAACTAATCAAAACTAACAAACCTGCTCTAAAAACTAATTAAACACCTTAATTTTAAAAACAAAAGTCAAAATAAAATAAAACCCAACTATAATGGAAAATCCAAAAATATTACAACCTGGATTCGTGGTTATGGAGGGGCCTTCTCGAGATGTTCCTGCTAAGGGTGCTCCTTTTATCTAGGGTTATTCACGCTGAATTTGTTTAAAGCTCATTTCCATATAAGTCATATAAGTCAGTCGTCATAGGTTTTACGACACACGCCCTTCCTGACTCCAACCGTCCGTGTATATATCAGGGCTTGGGGCCAGCTGAATTGGGCTAGCTTGCCCCCAGGGCCGAGGTTAAAATAATGATCACGTCTGCTGCTGCGATGGAAAGGAAATAAGTGGCCCATTCACACACTGGTGACAGAGTCTGGAGTAATCAATATTTTGCTGGAGGATGATTAAAAAGTGGACTTTTGAGTAAAAAAAAGGGATCACAGCATCTATCAAAACGGATTTGTATTGACACATGGTGATATAACTTCTGATGGTTTGAACAGGATTCACGCAATATATTTGTGGATTTTTTTTTTGTGGCATTTTCTGCTCATGAATGTTTATCAAACAAAACAATAATATGCCTTTACTTTTAATATAGAGGCCAGTAATTGAACGTAATGATCTCAGACACAAGGAAGAAAGCAGAGGTGTGTCTGCTGTCCCAATATCACGAATGCACTCACGTGTACATGACGCTGAATTGGTGCAGACGAACAGCAGGTACAGCTGGCTGGTGCCCGAAATTCCTGCTGCACTGACTCACATGGGCTGATCGTTGTCTTGCGCGCGCGTGCGCACAATTACCCCCCACAAACACACGCACTCACACGCAAACAACGAACATGCGCGCACACACAAAGGAGGGATCTGTGGATTGTATGATTGCACAAACCCAACCCCCTCTTTGAGATCTCTCTCTCTCTCTCTCTCTCTCTCTCTCTCTCTCTCTCTCTCTCTCTCTCTCTCTCTCTCTCTCTCTCTCTCTCTCTCTCTCTCTCTCTCTCTCTCTTTCTCTCTCTCTCTTCCTCAATACACACATACAAACGCACACCAGTCAGCAGCAGGACGGTTGGCCATGCAGAGATACACATTCAGAGAATAAAAGGTAGGACAAAATGGGGGGGAAAAAATCCATTTGTGGACCTCTTAAGAAATCATACTGACATTCATTATTCATTCAACATGAGTGGCTTTCTTCTACAGTGTATTTATGACCACTGATTTCTGGTGTGTGGGAGATATTAAGTGCTTATCACAGAGACCATTTTTGAATGGACCACAATGGATATCTATTCTCGGAAGCTGTCACCATGGTTAAAAGTGTATTCCAGAAATAGAGTCAGTCAAATAGCGCCGTCTTCTCCTGACTTTCCAAAAAGCTTACCAGTTTTTGTTGCAGACTTCCAGTGCAGGTCTGACCCTGTTCCTTTGACACTCAGTGAGATGTTTTCAAAGCTATCGTTTTGTTCTTCACAGATGAGAAGGAGGACAATGTGCTAGGGAGTTTGCCTCTGCTCAGTTTCCGGATTGGAGGAGTGCAGCCTTCGGATAACATCACCCGCAAGTTTGCCTTTAAGGTCAGTAACACCCATGCACACGGACACACGCTGTTAACTTCCGTTTCATGTCAGAAATGTCACTCGTACCAGACAACATCATTTCAGTAAAATTATGGAACGAAGCAGTTCAAAACATATACTGTGTATTATTTCTATTTTCATAGCTATGCAGTATGTGGGAATATGCACTGGCTGTTTTTCCCACAGCATATGATCCAAATGTAAAAAACAAAAAAAAACAAAAAAAAAACAAGAGAAACAATGTAAGTGCATATTGCGCAAGCAGCATTTACTGATGTTTGCGTTCTTTGGTTGCGTTGCTGTGGTTAAACGAAGGATGATTATTTGGTTTTGATTGACAAGTACGGTAGATGCGGACTTCATGGCTGATTCACATGGTGTTATTTATAGCTGAAGAATACCCCTTTGGGAACCAGCTTTCATATTGAAGTGTTTTGTCATCAGAGTACAGTTTTTGCAAAGTTTACATTTGTTTTTTTGGAACAGTATTAGCAGGGTCAGAATTGCAGTACAGTATATTTACTTTGTTGTGCAACTTGATTGAGCAAATACATTTTGGCCCACCATACCTGATGTGTATGCAGGTTCATACCAGTGTTCTCAACTGGTTATTTTCAGCAAGTAATTAATGAGGCTTGTTCAAAATTGATTGATTGATTGATTGATTGATTGATTGGTTTTTATTTGGTGATAACAGACAACATATACTTCCAATCACTTAGTCAGGTATCACGAGGATAAAAACACAATAAAGCCAGAATGCTTATTTCCATTGTGGTCCTCAACACATAGCATGACAAAAAACAAGAAACATAAAAGGACAACATCCTTTCATCAGCAAAGACTAATAAGATAAAATTTCAAAAGTCAAACATTCAAATAAAAAAATAAAAAATACAAATATATAGATTTTTTAAAAACATTAATTAAAACTCTTTGACTGCCAAAGACGTTTCATGAAGATTAGTAAAATTCCAATGAATGGAATGTGATCTTTCATTTCGCAGCCACATTGTATATGTAGTAAAGGCAAACAATATTCTTTTTGCCTTGAAATTTGAGTTAAAATGATCAAAAGCGGCTGGCACTGTGGATTTTTTTGTTTTGTTTTTATAACGCCTGGCAGTCAAAGAGTTAACGTTTCTCTACCCTTAACCAATTTAATTTTTTTAAATCAGATCCTGCAGAGTATTTCAACCAGTATATAATAATATCACATTGAGCAGGGTCTGATAACTGACATGTTTACGCTAATGATAATAAGGTCACTAATTTTTAAATTATATCTGTTAAAAGGTTAAGCTGAAACATGTTCCTATAACCAATTGTATCTTCTTTTTAAGTGAATTTCTTTAACAAATAAGTCATCTCAACATCTACCATTTTTCTCGAGCGCTGAAATGTATTACTCTTTAAGTATACAGTAGGAAGGTTACTTAAAAAGAATCTTAAAAAATAAAATAAATCCCATATATGCACTGCTTAAGTTCTAACCATGGAGCCTTCTGTGTCTCTTGTTGTGTGAGAAAGGAATAAATCTTTATTGAAAGTGTTCGTCAGCATCTGTTGTGAAACATACAAAGTGACAGATCTGGGCAGCCCTTTACATTTGTTGCAATCAGTGTTTGGCATCATGAGTTTCCTTCACCTTGCAGGACATTTTGTTCTTTTTGTTGACTCTTCTTTCATTGCATATCCAGCATGGGAGCAAAGTCCAGCACATGCCGCACACACTTCCTTGTACACCTGCAGCTGGGTTTGCTATGGCAAATAGACTTAGCATGGACTGCCTGCCATGGGGTTCACTTCATCGATATTGCTGATTGGACACTTAGTACTGTTTACTGTCTAGTCCGACTGTGCAATGAAGTTAATATTAACAGGGATCAACTGTATTTGATTGTACACTTTCAAAATATTTGAAATATAAGCCACAAAGCAAAATAGAAATACATCAAAGATTAAATGTAGTGATGAGTTTTAAATGTCAGAAAATAGTACATCTAGAAATAATATGATACAGCATTTGAAGTCGTCCATATTAGGCTGAACAATGCTGACAGCTACATCTTGATCATAGAAAAGGTTGTCTAATTTTAAACAAACGCGCACAGTACAGAGAATCATCACTATTCTCAGAGCTTCAGGACAATGACTCACCATGAATAGCAAAAATGATCAAATGTTGGATGCCCCACCTAAAATTTCTCAAGACCATCCACACAAACACAGGAAGAACATGCAAACTCCACACAGGAAGGCCGAAGCCCTGATTTGAACCCCCAACCACAGAACTGTAAGGTGGAGGTGCTAACCACAAATCCTCCGTGCTGCCGCATGAATGCCTCCTTTTTTAAATACATACAGTGTGTATCGCAAACAACTCTTTGGCAATTACTGTTCCTCATAATCTGCGGGCAGCCTTTAATAGTTAAAGGCTGTGAGGGTTTACCACACTTCTTTAATTAACCTCTCAATGCTGGCCAGCCCTCCGTCAATACAGTACCTATACCGTGGTACAAGCGGACTTTGCTGTGTCTTAGGTGTCTACAAGAAACACAGACACGAATCAGTGTGGATGTGAGTTTGTTACCTTTCCTTTAAGTCCTTAATAATTCTGCAATTATGTTACAATTAATCATCCATCCATTTTCTTGACCGCTTATTCCTCACAAGGGTCGCAGGGGGTGCTGGAGCCTATCTCAGCTGGCTTCGGGCAGTAGGTGGGGTACACCCTGAACTGGTTGCCAGCGAGTCGCAGGGCACACAGAGACGAACAATCATCCACGCTCACACTCACACCTCGGAACAATTCAGAGCGCCCAATTAACCTGCCATGCATGTCTTTGGAATGTGGGAGGAGAACGGAGTACCCGCACGCAGAGAACATGCAAACTCCACCCAGGGGAAGGCCGGAGCCTGGACCCAAGTCCACAGAACTGGGAGGCGGACGTGCTAACCACTCGCTTGAGCAAACTAGTTTAAAAAAAATCAACCAAAGTATTGCACAAGCCATACCCAGATGTTACAGAAAAGGCACACTTTATGAAGACATACACTGCAGTATATACATCTTTTAATATTTGGGATTCATATTTGACAAGATTTTTTATCATTAAAAATAGGTGTGGATATATACTCTAAAAAGAGAATTGTTGAACCAATTTAAGTAAAAAGAATTGTTGACCAACTTAATTGAATTGGTTCAAGTGGTAATTAATATATTAAGTTTAATGAACGCAAGTGATTAAACCTTGTAATTAAACTTTATATGTTGACTTGGATTAATTTAATTCAATTGTGTGTTACCACTTGAACCAATTCAATTAAATTGGTCAAAAATTCTCTTTTGTACATATATTCCCAAGTCCTCTCTAAGCAAGTATTGTTATGATGCTTCAGACACAGCTTTTTCCGGAAGTTTATATTTACAGTGAAGCAAACTGACTTTATATGATTTTAATTAATTTTATATCTTGGGAAAACATATTTTCCAAGCAGAATTAGTTGAGAATATAACCACTCAGCCGCCGTGCCGCTACAATTAATCAGTGCACAGAAATCCAAAGTTGTACTTCCTCAGCCCTGTAGCACAGGAAGCATCATTGATTGTTGCATCAACAATGACACAAATTGATTTGAAATGTGCAGCACAGTAGAATGGTGGTTTGCATTGTTGCCTCCCAGCAATATCATTTTGGTTTTGACTATGTCACCTATCTTCCTACAGTATGTGGAGTTACATTTTCTCTCCGTACTTGCATTGGTACGATCCATGTGTTCCTGTTTAGTCCCACAATCCAAAATGTATGTTAGCTTAATTGAAAACTCTGCATTTGTATGCGTGTCAAGAGAATAGTTGTCTGTCCATTTGCATCAGCACTGTGATTGACTGGTGATCAGTCCAGGGTGTTTTCAGCCTTTAACCTTCAGTCTGCTTGAATAGGCTCGCTGAACAGCCCTGAACAGAATAGGCACTATAGGATGGATAATTAATGGATGAAGTGGATGGATAATTAGTAATTTAATTGAACATTACTTTAATTCACATAGGCCACTGCTTTGTTTACCTTGTTCCACTTTCCGGGTGACATATTGAAGTAAAAGTCTATCTTTGAGCACAACAGTAATGTTTCATACATCTGCCACATTACTATCATTCGCCAGATTATTTTTTATTTTGTTATGCGCTCCATTAATTTGTACAGAAGTGTCGAACTGCCAATGCAACCGTACTGAATGTACTGATAAAGCCGTTCAAATGGCTTGGCAAAATCGCCCAAACATATTAATAAAGTTGTTCGAATGGCTTGGTAAAGTCATTTGAATGTCTTGGTAGAATGTAGGCCAAATGCACAATTGCACATGCACAAGTCAATACTGCATGGCAATATGGGAAAAATTGAATGTGCTGCTGTTGTTTTTTTTTATTTTTTTGCATTTAGCCTATGTTTTAGCAACCCGTTCGAAGGGCTTATCCATACCTTCAAATGGCTTTACTAAAGGTTTGAACGGCTTCACCAAAACATAACCCATTCAAAACTGTTTACTCCACATTGGCAGTTGCATGCTTCTGTAAGTTTGTCATTTGTACAGTAAGGACCTCGTGTTTGTTGGTGCTGCCATACACATCCCAATCACGTGGAATGGTTTGTTACTCCCTATGATCCAAGATCCATGTCCCCATTGCTTTTTGGGGTGTTTAATCCATGCCGTCAAAGTTGATTTGTTGTTGACAGACTTGTAGTGTAACCTCTTTTACAATACCCTGGCTACTATTCAAGTAGTGACACATGTCCATACATCACTGTGTAGTGATTTTTTGCTGCTTCTTGAGTTTGAGCAGTGGTCTTTAACCAGGTTTGGGGTACAGAACCCCACCAGGTTCCTATGCACATTCACCGATGTCATGACTTGGGTCATGCAGGGGTAATGTTTGGGTCTTGACTCATGTCTGGGATCATGCCAGGGTTAAGTTTGAGTTCATGACCTGTTAAGTTTGGGTTCATGACCGTGAGGTCAAGTGTCTGTTTTGTACTGATGTAACCATCATCTGGTTTCAATTGGAAAAACTCTATGTGATGTTATGTGATGTCAGGACCGATGTGGTGTCAATCTTTAATGCTTTTGGTGATGTCTGGACCTGTGTGATGTCAATCTTTAATCCTTTACTTAGTCACAACCAATCAGATCGATTCACTGTCTGTGGTAGCAGTCTGAGAAGTGTGTGTGTTTGCCGGATTATTGCTTTCTGTCTCTCTGTGCAACTCTCTTTGTTTCTCGTCTAGTCAAGTTTGTTCTACGCTTCTCAATGTGAATAAATAGATAAAACCTCATTTGTGTCTGCGCTTTGGGATCCAACCTTCAGCACGTAACAACTGAACTCTTCATTATTGAAAAATAAAATGGGATTTTTTTCTTTGTTCAAATTCAAGACATCGTTTTAGGGTTTATTTATCCATCCATTTTCTTAGCCGCTTCTTCTCATAAGGGTTGCGGAGGTGCTGGAGCCTATCCCAGCTGGCTCCGGGCAGTAGGCTGGGTACACCCTGAACTGGTTGCCAGCCAATCCAGGGGTTTAGGGTTTACTGGTCAACAAAATAAACAGAAAGAGTAGCCTTTTCATTCAGTCTGTCTCTCTTCACCTTGAATTCAGAAAGTGTTGTGTTCTTGTATTCCCTATGCAGCTTAAGTGTTCCTTTAGTTTTGTTAGGTAGCTAGTTGTGCTGGATTAGAGTTGCTCAGTTTGGCATTACAAATCATGTGGTTAGGACTCAATATTTATAAGAGCACTTTAAAACAACCTGTTTTCTTCAGATGGAACCCAGGGGGAAAAGGTACAATAAAAGCAGCAGAGGCCCCAGAATTGAACCCTGTGGAACACCATGCATTCTATTATACATGTGAATTCATATCGCATATATTCATCTGACCTATTTATTTATTTATTTATTTTGCTCAACATAATATGTAGGGATTACAATAATAAAGAAATCACATGACATACCATCACAACAGCCACAAGTCGAGTACTGAGCACACCAAATTCCCCGCAGCACAGATAGGCCAATAAATCATTGGCCAAGCCGGTTGTACCATCACGAATCATTTGAGACGGATGTGTGTCTTGACCTCTGCCGAGCCCCTGAGACTGACTCACCAAACCCATGGTGGTTCGGGCGAACCAATGTTCAGAATCGCTGATTCAGAGTTTACTATTAGTAAACGTTTGTGTCCAAGCGTTTGTGTTTTAAAACTTCAACTGAACATGTTTAATTTGTTCCATTATTATTCTATTAAATCTTAGTCTTTTGGGTCATTTATGGGGCCATTATTGTAGCAAAACTATTTACAAATGCGTACTTGTATCCACAAATATGTAAAAAGAATTTGTATCTGTAACCAAAGTTGCAAATGTGTAACGAGAATCTACAAATATGTAACTGAAGTCACAAATACATTAACCATCATACATTTGTGATTTGAGCTATGTATTTGTAGATTTGCGTTACACATTTATGACTTCAGTCACACATTTGTAGATTTGGTTTACGCATTTGTGACTTCAGTCACTCATTTGTAGATACTTGTTACACATTTGTGACTTTGGTTATGGAAACTCTTTGGTTAAATTATTTTTACTTACTTGTGGATTGAAATACGCAGTTGTAAAGGGTTTTGCTACAATTTTGGCCTCATAATTGGTACAGGTTACAGTTTACATGATGTAACAAAGGTCTTGTCTAAATTTTACAAAGTCCCTCAGGCTGTCATTGAGGGGGATCATGTTCCCACCTGTCTTTTCCAAAGCTGACTGAACCAACTACTTCTGCATATATGACATGTAATCTATGTAAAATGACCCAACATATGACACATGAGAAAATGAGCAAACTGGGGGAGATTTATTGGTACATCTCCAACATCAGTAAAAAAAAAAAATTATGTTTTGATTTGAACAATATTAAAACTGACTATTTGCCAATGAACTTTTATCCGTTTACCGTACACGATTGTCTGTATATAAGTCTAGCAATATTGTTATGAATTATGTGCCACCTTTGTGTGCACTTCCTAAATGCTAAACTAATCATAAAAAATATATATATTTCATGGAATGGTGTTATCATACTGACAACGCTTGCTCAATAAATTGGCTTAGCTAATTATTTGAGCTTCACAACTATTGTCAGAACCCAGGAGGAAAAATCAAATTGATTGTTTATTATCACTTTTAATACTAATTGTATACCAGTCATTAGTCCTCCCTAAAAGATTGCAAATGGCCTTGACTGAGAAGATGTTGTTGCCAGCATGTTTTTCCCTTGATTCACTCATTTTTTTTTTCTCTTTTCACTCAAATTAATGGCAGAGCAATATGTGCCACTACATGGCAGGGTTGCCATGACCTCAGATGACCAGCTATGCTGTAAATGAAATTCGGTCAAAGCTTTTCTGACTCATGCTCATGGAGCAAATGTTAATGAGTCAACAATATTATGTAATACTTGAGAGATAAATTTTCCCCAAATTTCATCTCAATCTGTCAAGCGAATATCCCACACAAAATGTTTAATTGGTAGCGTACAGTATATATTTTTTCATCAGACAGTGTGATATGAATCTACATCATACCTAAATCCTATTTGAATGAAATCTGGGTTCATGTTATATAGTGAAACATGTCCAACTCTATCACCACAGACTAGTGACTTTAAAGAGTTGTTTGATTTCTGCCATTCTATTGTGGAGTTCTCAAAACCTGTTGTACCTGCAACTTTTAAACCTTGGCTCTACAGACAGGGGTGTGTTCATAGCCAGAGGACATCTTGTGAGGAGAAAACATGTCAACTGTCGTCTGATTAAAAGCATTTCAGTTCTTAACTCTTTGACTGCCAAAAACAAAATCACGATTCGTAAAATCATGATGTATGCTGCCATAAATGTTAAATGTTGTCAACTGTTGCCATCTGTTTTCTTTTTTTCTTTTTTCTTTTTTTTAATCAATGGCCAGTTCACCGTCTAAGTGCAGCGCTACCTGGTCAATGAGTTGTGGAATCAAAAACACCCACTAACTATGGCCAGCAGATGGCAGCATTATATCTCGTTACAATGGGCTGCCGGTGTATGAAATTACAATGAAGCATGACGGAATCTGATGAAATAGAATCTTTTCAAGGGTGATGTGAATGATCAAAGCCTTTGTCAAATTAAACCTAATTCACAGAATGTCACTAAACAAACAAAAAAAATATATTAGTGTCAAAGTCACTGTTGTGTAGAAAATGTATCTTTTCACAAGAAGCCTATTTTCTCCTTATCTTTTCAATTTTCGCTAAATGCCATTCAAATTACAGAATAAGGTAGAAACATACTTTTTTTTTGTTATGAAAGAATGTAATGCGATCTTTCATTTTGTACCCACATTGTATATGTAGTAAAAGCACACAATATTCGGTTTTGCCTTGAAAGATGAGTTAAAATGCTCGAAATCGGTTGGCACTGTGGCGGTTGTTTTGTTTTTGTTTTTTATAACGTGTGGCAGTAAAAGAGTTAAGGTGGACATATTAAGAAAGTATTTAGCTGTCTGAAGCCACTGTAAGCGAACTATCCCGAGTTTTGCTGATTTGTGACATCACCTGCAGCACAATGTGTGTGTGAGTGTAGGTACATATTTCTGTGTACAAAAGGTCTGTCTCACATTACTCCATAGTGTTAAATCTGCGGGTGTGTTTGTGTGACTTTTGTGGGCAGTGCAGGTATGCCTCACCCTTGTAGCCTATCGTTGAAAAGAAATATCAGCATGTGAAAAACAAGCAGTTGCGCCTCCCCTCCTCCAAAAAAATCTGCTGTGATTGGTTGGTGATAAAACATCAGCTGGGATATGCTCCAGCTCAGCTATTGACCCAAATGACATAGCCAATCACATTCACACTCACATTAAATGGGAGTCGGTAGACGTGTCAAATACAGTTAAATTTATAGAGAGTTTATAATCAGATGGTCTAGTACAGTGGTGTCCAAACTACGGCCCGGGGGCCATTTGCCCGCCATCCATTTTTCAGTGGCCAGCGACATATGCTAAAAATGGCATTTGACTCAGTTCAAATAAAATAAACAAAACAAAAATGTTTGGAGATGGTCAAAGTAAGAAGGGAGGGTATCGAAAAACAGGCGCCATTAAAGATTAATTTAGTTAATAAAAACACAAAATAAAATTCAAAAAATAATATTGTTACCAAAATAAAATAAAACCGAAAATGCTTTTTAAAAAACGAAAACTAACTGAAACTACATTTTATGTTGACAAAACTAACTAAAACTAACTATAATTATAGCAAATGTCCTTCGTTTTAGTCTTTGGTAATTCATTTAATGCATGAGCCTTTGGGGATAATTTTAAATGTGATTTTAGTAGATTTATTTTTATATCAACCGGAATAATGACGTTTGAAAGTATGTCACACAGAAGTAACGTCATCTACCCGCAGCCAATAGAAAAGCACCAAAAGATGACGTTGCTCCCATGGTGTTTTTTAAATATTGCGCATAAGTAATACACTTTGTTTTTTTAACTAATACTGAAACTAACAAATTAAACTAAAACTAAGCATTTTTTAAATAACTAAACTAATAAAAACTAACAGAACCACCCTGAAAACTAATAAAAACTAACTAAAATGAAAAATCCCTAAACTATAATAACCCTACTGCCATATTACACATAAATTGCTTTATATACTGTAGCATTTTTCTAAATATGCAAAAGAACAAATAAATTATTTGTACAATTTTTATTACTAAACACAATTTCTCTTCATAACTTTATGTGGCCCTTGCGTCCTTCTGATTTTCTGTATGTGGCCCTCAAATGAAAAAGTTTGGACACCCCTGGTCTAGTATTTATTTATTTATTTATTTATCTGTTTGTTTGTTTGTTTGTTTGTTTGTTTGTTTGTTTGTTTGTTCTTATTCATTTATTTATTTATTTTTGCTGATGTTTTTTTTACTGATACGACTTGTATTTTTGAACTGTTCCCTTCATCTTGGCTAAAGCCCCAATTGCCTCCGAAAACCGTCCCCAATTGCATGATGGCTTCCACCACCATGCATTATCGGTGTTGTGTTCTTTCAGTGATGAACACTGTTATGTTTGTGCCAAGCATACAGTCTGGAATTCTGGCCAAAAAGTTCAGTCGTGGTTTAATATAGCTCTATTTCTTTGTTTTGAAACCAACGTTGAACTTTTTGTCAGAAACACACCATACCTACAGAGTATCTTGCTTTTAGGCTGTTAAGTCTTAACTTGGAGTTAATCAAGGCAAAACAGGGCAGATTTAGATGGTGTCCTGTGGCCGATTCAGAAAGTCAAATCTCACAACCTTTAATGCCATCTTTCCTTAACCGTTGTTTGATTCGAGAGAAAGATGAAAAGGTACTTTCTTTGGAACACAGGAAACACTGTTTCAAATGAATTCGTCTCCACATTTCCGAACTGACATCATTGCTGGTATTGCTGACGTAAGTCTTTTGCTTGCGGACTTTACCTGCATTTACCCTTTACCTTTATACTAATTTTTTTTGTGAAGGATCACTGCTAATGTTTTTCATTTATTTTGTAATTGCCCATTGTCTAAGAAATAATGTAAAAGTGTTTATACGTAATTCTGTTTGTGTGGGAGTGTACCTTTCCTTTTGGTTGCAACATATATTTCATAGCCTCATTGACTATCCACTTGTGACATAAAAAAGGTTTACTATTTTTTTAATGAGTGTTTTTTTTTTTTTTTTTAAGTCTTGAGTGTAAAACTTGAGCATCTTTGCATAGTCATTTGTGATGGTTTACATTCACGGTCCACAGGAAAAAACATTTAATGTGCCATGCTCGCGTCAACACGAGGCACCAACAATACAGAAGTGAAAATAATAAATCAATATTACATTTTACATTCATTTAATTGGCCTCTTAGCTAACATATTTCATCCATTTAATTAAATTAAGTTCCCTGTCAAATACTTCAGTGGTCATGATCAGCTCTTTCCTTACATTTTCACATATATTTGGGCTTTATCCCCTAGATCAGGGTGGTCAAACTCATGTTAGCTCAGGGGCCGCATGTAGGAAAATATATTACCAAGTGGGCCGCATCGGTAAAATAACAGTATACAACTTAAAAATGATTGCCGTCAATTATACGCAGATTATTGCTATTTTTTGCCAGCCCTAAATGACGGAGCTCAACTGTAATCATATTGTTAAAAAAAATAATGCAAATGCAAATGGAACACTGAGTCCTGGACGTGTTAAAAGCGATCTGTTTTGCATATTTATATTGTTCCCAGAATGCATTGCGTGGCGTAGTTAATGACGTTATAAGGACGCTAATCCTTCTCATATCTATTTGTGTTAGCAGTAATTTAATTTGTGTCGTATTTAACACGTTTGTCGGTCTATGATTAAAAATAATAATAATTAAACAAACTGTAACTTTAAGTTGTGTGTAAAATAATGACATCCAGGACGATTCCCCCGTACATGTTGCATTGCTCATCTGAGGACTGCTTGTGAAGTTACAAATTGTATATATTTTGTTTGTGGCCGACTGATTAATTAGTCCGACATTTTTAAAAAAAAAATTATTTATTTTTTTAACTTTACAAAATCATCTCGCAGGCCGGATTAAACCCCTTTGCGGGCCTGATCCGGCCCGCGGGCCTTATGTTTGACACCACTGGCCTAGATAAATAAAATTATCATTTAGAAACTGCATTTTTTTTTGTTAGGTTTTTTTTTTTGTGTGTGACGTATTAATATTGAATTGGTAAGCTAAACCATTTAACTATGATAAATATGAAAAAAAAAGAAGACAAATATATATATATAAAAGAACGGGTAAGGAGCAAATATTTTTATTAGGGCACTTAATCATAATGATGCATATGGGATTTTTTAATGACACCCCTCCCCCCTTTTGTGCCACTTGGGAATAGAATAAAAAAAAAAAAGTGAGTCAACTGAACCATGCAGTGTATCAAACCTAATAATTTGCTACTGATATCTACCTTCCCTCACAGGAAGAATAAAGTGTCTGTCTGACTGTCTAACTTGAGATTAATTCAATTGAGTTCAAGTCCTCATTTACTGCTCATTTATTACTTGATATTATTATTCTTATTATCATCATCATCATCATCATCATTATTATTATTATTATTATTATTATTATTATTATTATTATTATTATTATTATTAGTAGTAGTAGTAGTAGTAGTAGTAGTAGTAGTAGTAGTAGTAGTAGTAGTAGTAGTATTTGTAGCACAGCTGTGAGAGGGACTGACTGGTGACCTGCTTTGATTTAGTATCTGTTCTACTGACAACACTTAGCCTAAAATAGAATGTTCTTCACACACATTTAGAAGATTAAAAATACACATTTGATTTAAACTGTCCTGTATTTTAATTGTGCACTGTATAATTGTAACAATTATAATCTAAGTGTGTTTGTGTCAACTACTAATTCTTATTCCTTGCATCTTTGCTTCCTTCTGAATTCACTAAAGGTGAACTCAAGGAACAATGACGAACAAAGGATAAACGCATGCACACACATGCACACACGCCCCTCCTCTGTTGCTAGGCTACTGCTGGGTGGTACCGTGTAGTCAGTCAGGCCATTGCATCACAGCACTGTCACTGGAGTAGGCGGAACATATTTGTGTTCCAAGCTGGAAGAAAACATGTTTATTAAACCTGTTTAATTGTGACACAATTTCCTTCTGTTGCTATTACTGCATATTGTATCAATGTACAGTTCAACCATGCTCTGTATTCTTGAAATGCAAGTGTTAAATAATTGCAATTCATTTCAAGATCATAGGAGCAGGAGATAAGATGTAAGGAGTCGCTGAAAGAATTCTTATCTTATTCTCTTCTTTGGTTCTGCTGCCATCTGGTGGTCATTGTTACAAATTACAAGTGTGAGTGGTATGAACTGGAAGGGATTGACATCAGAATAGATACTGCTGTATTTAGACAGGTTTTATAGTTTAGTGTGGAGACTGTGTTTTTTCTTCTTTTTTTTTTCCAGTGTAAATTTGAAAGCCGTTTCAGTTTTTTTCAACACACACAAAACCTTTTACATTTAAGACTCAACAAGAACTTTGTAATTCCAACCTGTAAACTTGACCCCTTCCTTGTCTCTTCTTCCATCCATATTGTATTTACCCAAAACCCCGTGAGCTCTACCGGCCTTGTTTCCTGTTTGGGTATAAAAGTAAAGTAGGTACAAGCCGTGATTGTTTATCTTATTAACTCTTATGTATGCATATATGCATGCAGCATGCCAATTTATATTATAGTGCATGTTCTATCGTTACTTTTTGTAATAATAACGTGAA
>NC_135418.1:7049095-7139095 GCF_051991245.1 Festucalex cinctus | reverse complement strand
CTTTGTTCCCAGAACTGCTCCTGAGAGAGTGGCCCAAAGGAAAAGTTCAATGGCACAGCTGCAGCATTGGGTCAACCAGCGGCGGGTCATGGTGTCCCAGGAGGACATCAACAGGTATACATCCTTTCAAATCATAAATATGGCGATACGTGACTTTTAAAACTTCCAAATCACTTACTGGCAGTATCAACCCATAAATAACACAAAAACTGAGAGATACTTCTTGGCTACTATAGTGTGAAGGGCTACCAGTTTGATACATAGTAAAATTGTTGACCAATTATTTAGTTAGCAATGTTGTGCTGAGTAATCTGGACCGAGTTTCTGCAGCTAATGTACAGTGAATACATTTCGTAATGTCAGATATGCTTGAGTTGACATTTCCAGACAATATTGACCTTGGGAGACAGAGCGTTTGCCGCTGCTGCCCCTACCCTCCTGAGCTCACTCCCACAACTGCATTAGGAACACAAACTCATTTGAAAACTTCAGAACTCATCTGTTCAACCGGGCTTTTCTTTAATCTTGCTGTCAATTATTGGCGTATTGTTTTTGTTGTCCTCTGCTGTGTAAAGCGTCTTAAAGTGTCCAAATAAGCGCTAGATAAAATTTATGTATTATTATTATGATTATGATTATGATTATGATTATGATTATGATTATTATTATTATTATTATTATTATTATATTTATGATCATCATGATCATCATATTGAGGCTGCTGTATGCATTGTCTTCTGCTACATTTAGTTGCCTGAAATCTACCTTACCTACCACATTAAAATAGGGGTTAAATTGCAAGGGTGATCCAGTTCTAATATCAAAAACTATGACAAGTTGTTATGCTGTACTCATATTTCATCAATTGTGTGTGGGATTAAACTTCTGTACCCTGCCAAAAGATTAGATGACCAAAAATATTTCTCAATGTGCAGTACCGATCGATGCCTTATAACTGGTTGAAAAAAAGAATCCCACATTCACCCAAAGATATGAACAATTTCTTAGCATATCGACACTCAAAGGCTAAAATTCCATCTGATTTTTTGGTTTCTTTGTTTTTCCTGTTATAGTCCATCCCATTATTATCCAGCGAGCCAAGGGTTCAACTACTATGGCTACTCTGGTGGCCCCCAGTATTTGGAGGAGTACGCGCTGTACCCACCAGGAGTCCGGCCTGATAGTATTTGCTCTGTCTCTGCTGTGGGGGGATATGACCACCGCTGGGCCGTTGAGGAAAAGCGGCGCTCACTGAGGGATGGGCCTCACCAATTGTACGGTCCGCCGTCCCCCAGGGACTCTTGGGGGCCGCAGTACTACAGTGGACTTGAGAAGTCTATGAGACGTCTTTCCATGCAGCCACGTTCCAGGTCTGTGCCCAGGTCACCATCCTTGTCCTCTGGGGGGGCCTACTCACCAGTACCACACAACTTTGCCTCACCGGCTCGATCGCCATCTGCACGTTTTGACCGGTTTTCGGGGAGAATGAGGGATGACGTGATCTATGCGGATCCGTCTGTCTATAACCTAAGGAGATCGCTCAGCTCGCCAAAGGTGAGAAACGCATCACTGTAATTCTACGTGCTTAACTTTATAGCACAATTAACGAACATTAGTTTGTCTTACAAGGGGAATGAACAATAGATGCAACATCAAAACAAATGAAATGTCAAATGTCTCTAGTTTCCAGAAAAAAATGTTTTAAGTAACCACAGAAGGAGATGAAAGAAAGGATGAAAGATTGATGTTGTGACCATTTTCACCGTTCGAGTCTAACATCCTTGCCGTCATTCGTGCCCCCATCTTACTCTTTCCTCATTATCGTATTCCCTTCCTTCAGTATGACTACTCTGGCGATAGGAGGTCCATAAATCAAGGATTATACCACCACAACTACCCCGTATCCCCTTCCATCCACAATAAAATGGTATGTGCTGCCAATGTGCTGCAATGCATTTCAATCGACATAGCATAACAGAAGATACAGAAATACTCATGTGGTGGTTAGGAAAATTGTTTTCAATATAGGAAACTTTGTTTTGCAGCTTCTAACAGAAAGTTGCTCAGTCATAATTACCTGGGCATACATTTCTTCCAGATCTATTTAGTTCTATGCACTCAGTTTCAAATATGTTTGAGTGTACATGTTTGTATGTATGTGACAGAGTGTTTTACATTGAAATGTACAGTAGCTGCTAGCCAAGTTACATGGCATTTGACACTTCTCTATTGTGAAAATCTGGTGATACAGTGCACTCTATTTATAGTAACTGGTGAGTCAGTTGGGGTTCCAAGCATGCCAAACCATACGGGTGATGTTTTTTTGTTTTTTTTGTGGGGTGAATTCCTCACAGTTATTTTGAATTTATCATCATTATCACTTCATCACATCATAGATCTTCATTTTATAACCATTTGATGTCATTGTAATGCAACATGCCACCATAATTTGTTAGTCTATGAAGTTGAACCAGTACAAAAGAGCTATATGGATTCCTCACACCATATACATACATGCACGCATAATAGAAATGTCAGCCTAAGAGAAACCTGATTGCATAATACCATAGTGCATTTTGCCGTAGTGATGGGAAAATGAAGCTTCATGAAGCACGTGTGATGTTTTGTTTTGTTGTTTGTTTTTTATTACTCCTCTAGATGGTGCTCTTTATTTAAATATAAAAGGTTAGTGCAATGAAAATTGATAAAAATTTAACTGCCTCTTGAGAAGCAAGAGTACCATCGAGAGTAATCAAATTACACAATTGCTTTATGAAGCTTCTGACAAGGCGGGGTCAAGTAGGACTCAGACGCAGGCGTAAGGTAGGCCACCAAGGCAGCAGGTTTATTTCCGGCCAACAGAGCTCTCCTCTCAAACTGAGAGGAGAACAGGGAGGGGAAAAAATGGAGAACAAAAAGCGCTCCACTAGGGAGGAAAAAACAGGCAAAAGGTACTGGGGACAACAGAAAGCGCTCCGCTAGGGAGGAAAAAGGGCACAAGGCAAAAGGGGTAACTAAAGGCGCTCCAAAAGGGAGGAAAAGGCACAAAAACAAGGCAACAACGCTAGGCAACATGAACGAGGACATAAGGACTGTGGGACGCTTCCATGCACTGACGGTGACACTTCGGCAACGGAGGGGAGAATGCAGGTGGCTTTTATTGTTTGGCTTGATTGGTGGCAGGTGGTGATAATCATGGGCGGGGACCGGTAATTAGGGAGCGGCAGGAAGGGCAAGTGACCTGGGGTGAGAGGAGAGTTAGATTTTCAGGATAAGACAGGAAACATGGATACCAAAATAAAAGCATGGGCCATCACACCGGTGGCGGCGTGACAGTACCCCCCCCTCAACGGCCGTCTCTCGACGGCCCAGGAATGTCAGGGTGCTCTGTGTAAAAGTCGTCAATGAGGGAGGGATCTACGATGAACCGGGAGGGGACCCATTGCCTTTCCTCCGGGCCGTATCCCTCCCAGTCCACCAGGTATTGTCTTCCGCGGCCCCGATTACGAACATCCAAAAGTTTTCTAACCTTGTAAACGGGGCCGCCTTCAATCATCTCCGGGGGGGGTGGGTCGGGTTCGGAGGGCACCAGTGTGCTTTCATGAACAGGCTTGACTTGGCTGACGTGGAATGTAGGATGAACTCTGAGGGATCGTGGCAGACGGAGTCGAACGGCGGCAGGTCCTATGGACTTGGTTACGGGAAAAGGCCCCACAAATCGCGGGGCCAACTTTGGACATGGTACCTTGAGCCTGAGGTGTTTGGCTGATAGCCAAACTCGCTGGCCTGGACGGTATTCTGGAGCCGGTCTCCTCTTCCGGTCGGCGGCCCTCTTTACCCGGTCTCCCTGGCGTTGAAGCGCCGTCCGGGCCGCCGACCAGACCTTGTGGCACCGACGGATCATGGCCTTGACCGAGGGGACCGTTGCCTCCTCTTCCAGTTCGGCGAAGAAAGGCGGATCGTAGCCGTGGACGCATTTAAACGGGGTGAGACCTGTGGCAGATGTGGGCAAAGAGTTGTGCGCGAGCTCGACCCATACTAGATACTTGCTCCAGGTTGTCGGGTTCTGGGAGACGAGGCATCGGAGACCGGTTTCGAGCTGCTGGTTCAGCCGTTCTGCCTGCCCATTGGCCTCAGGATGGTACCCAGAAGTCAGGTTGGCTTTGGCACCTAGGGCTTTGCAAAATTGAGTCCAAAATCGGGAGACGAACTGTGGTCCACGGTCGGAAACGATGTGTAAGGGGAAACCATAAAACCTGAATATGTGGTGGATCATGATGTCGGCTGTGGTCTTGGCGGATGGGAGCTTGGTTAATGGGATGAAACGAACCATCTTAGAGAATCTGTCGACGACTGTGAGGATTGTGGTTTTACCATGGGATGGTGGTAGTCCGGTCACAAAATCCACTGAAATTTCCGCCCATGGTCTGGATGGAATTGGTAGTGGCTGGAGTAGACCCATCCGGGACTGGTTTGACGTCTTGTTGCGGGCACAGGTAGGACAAGCAGCTACGTAGTCCTTGATTGTGGTCTCCATTGCCGGCCACCAGAATCTCCGGGCGACAGCATACACGGTCCTGCGAACTCCAGGGTGGCAAAATAATCGTGAAGTATGGGCCCAGTGTATTACCTGAGCCCTCAGTTCCTCAGGCACAAAGAGTCGGCGTGGTGGGCATGACGTGGGGGGAGTGACGTTCCATAGTGCCTCTTTGACGTCGTCCTCAATTTGCCACCTCATGGCCCCGACTATGCAGTCCCGGGGCAGAATGGTCTCAGGCTCGGCTTCCAGTGGTTCGGACTCGTGAATTCTTGATAAAGCGTCAGCCTTGACGTTCTTACTGCCGGGTCTGTAGGTCAGAGAGAAAACGAAGCGGTTAAAAAACAAAGACCATCTGGCCTGTCGAGGGTTGAGTCTTTTGGCCTGGCGTAAGTATTCCAGATTTCGGTGGTCGGTCCAAATCACGAAGGGGAGTTCGGCGCCTTCCAGCCAGTGTCTCCATTCTTCGAGAGCCACCTTCACAGCTAGGAGCTCCCGATCACCGACCGAGTAGTTGCGTTCCGCTTTTGATAATTTTCGTGAGAGGAAAGCGCAGGGATGTGTCTTGCCGTCCTCTTGACAACGCTGGGACAGGACTGCCCCAATACCAATACTCGAGGCGTCCACCTCCACCACGAACTGGCGCTTGGGGTCAGGGACTCTGAGGATAGGGGCATTAGTGAAGCGAGCTTTCAAGTCCTTGAATGCCCCTTCAGCTTCCGTGTTCCACCTAAATCGAACTTGCGGGGAGGTCAAGGCGTGCAGGGGGGCAGCAATGGTGCTGAAGTTTCTGATAAATCGCCGGTAGAAGTTGGCGAATCCGAGGAATTGTTGTACCTTCTTTCGTGAGTCCGGCGTGGGCCAATCCCGCACGGCGCTGACCTTGTCCGCTTCCATCTCCACTTTTCCGGGTGACACGACGAATCCCAAGAAGGAGATGGAGTTGACGTGGAACAGGCTCTTTTCTGCCTTCACGTAAAGCTGGTGATCCAGCAGGCGTTGCAAGACTCGGTCCACGTGGCTTCGATGGCTTGCTTGGTCAGGAGAGTAGATTAGGATATCATCCAGGTAGACATACACAAAGTGGTCGATGAAATCTTTGAGTACTTCGTTAATCATGGCCTGGAAGACTGCGGGAGCGTTCGTGAGGCCGAAAGGCATGACCAGGTACTCGTAATGTCCCCGGGGAGTGTTAAAACCAGTCTTCCATTCATCTCCCTCGCGGATCCGGATGAGGTGATAGGCGTTGCGGAGATCGAGCTTCGTGAAGATTCTAGCTTGTTGCAGCTGGTCAAACACAGAGGACATCAATGGCAAGGGGTACCGGTTCTTAACAGTGATGTCATTCAGGGGACTGTAATCAATGCATGGGCGTAGGGATCCATCCTTTTTACTCACGAAGAAAAACCCTGCGCCTGCAGGTGAGGAAGACGGTCGGATGAGGCCGGCCTTCAAGGAGTCGTCAATATAATTGTTCATGGCTTGGCGTTCGGGTCCTGAGACCGAGTACAGTCTCCCCTTGGGGATGGTTGATCCGGGGATCAGGTCAATCGGGCAGTCATACGGTCGATGGGGAGGAAGAGTCATGGCCTTGGTTTTGCTGAAAACCTCCCGCAGGTGGTGGTAGCAGGAGGGAACGGTGTGCAGGTTCGGGTATTCCTCTTGAGCGGACGAGGCGAGGGACACCTGGTGAACCTGGGCTGTGGTGTTCCGGGGTGCGGGTTGTTCCAATCTGTGAGTCATGCAGTCCTTTCCCCACTCCAGAATGACTCCAGAGTTCCAGTCGATTCTGGGATTATGTAGACGCAGCCAAGGGTGACCCAGAACCAAAGTGGGGGAAGCAGAATGGAACACATGGAAGCGAAGGGTCTCGAGGTGCTGTCCGATGTGCACTTCCAGAGGTTCAGTGATGTGGGTGATTCTGAAAAGTTCCTTGCCGTTCAGCGCTCGAGCCTGGATGGTTGACAGAAGTGGCTCGGTGGAGACTCGTAGTTGCCTCACGAGCTCCCAGTCCATGAGGCTCTCGTCGGAACCGGAATCGATGAGGGCTGACAGATTTGTGGTGACATTGTGGTGGTTTATCTGCATTTGCGTGAGCCTGTGGTTCTTGGCGGGTCGGGGTGACGGAGGACTCACCGGTGACCCGCTCTTCGTGGTGCAGGATCCCACTAGGTGGCCAAGACCACCACAATAGAAGCATCGGCCCTCTCGGCGGCGGCGCTGTCGCTCCTCGGGCGTTAGCCGGGCCCTTCCCAGTTGCATGGGTTCCTCTCTGGCGAAGTCCACCTCTCCTGGTTCAGGTCGGGAAGGAAGGATGGGTTGCGGCCTTCCGGGCCCCGGTGGTCGTGACCAGGGGGTGGGTTCCTCCCTCCTTCGGAGTCCGCCGATCTTAGCCAGTTCCCGGCGACGATGATCGGTGCGGATGGCGAGGGAAATCAAGGCGTCCAAGTCCGCGGGGAGATCTACGGGAACCAGAAGCTCTTGAATGGCGGGTGAGAGTCCTTTCAGAAAATGGTCGTGAAGTGCGATGGCGTTCCAGCCACTGCTCGTTGCCAACGTTCGAAAGCGAACTGCATAGTCGCTGACAGATTCGTTGCCTTGCTGAAGTCGGCTCAGTGCTCGTGCCTTCTCTCGGTCATTGTTTTCTGGATCAAAGACTTGGCGCAAAGCGATTCGAAAGTCCTGTACGCTTTGGCAGACCGAGGAACCCCTGGCCCATTCCGCGGTCGCCCAGGTTTTGGCCCGTCCCGTCAGGTGAGACAACATGAAGGCCACTCGGGATCGGGCTGTGGGAAATGCCTGTGGTAACTGTTCAAAATGAATGTCACATTCTGTGAGGAAAGTCTGACAGCGTCCGGGTTCACCGGAGTATCGTTCTGGGGAGGCCAGTCTCAATCCTACCCCGGTGAATGGCGTGGTCGGTACAGAGAACTCAGGGTGAGGAATCTGTCCAGTGGGAGCTGGCGCTCGACGCCGTGAAAGGCCTACCAGCTCGTGGACCTGGCTGGTCAATTCCTCCATCCGGGACAGCATGGTCTGTTGGATCCGGTCCTGGTTGTTGAGCCGGGCCTCCTGGCTCTGCAGTGCGGCCTCGACCATGCCTGCTGGGTCCATGCTGGCCGAAGTGTACTGACAAGGCGGGGTCAAGTAGGACTCAGACGCAGGCGTAAGGTAGGCCACCAAGGCAGCAGGTTTATTTCCGGCCAACAGAGCTCTCCTCTCAAACTGAGAGGAGAACAGGGAGGGGAAAAAATGGAGAACAAAAAGCGCTCCACTAGGGAGGAAAAAACAGGCAAAAGGTACTGGGGACAACAGAAAGCGCTCCGCTAGGGAGGAAAAAGGGCACAAGGCAAAAGGGGTAACTAAAGGCGCTCCAAAAGGGAGGAAAAGGCACAAAAACAAGGCAACAACGCTAGGCAACATGAACGAGGACATAAGGACTGTGGGACGCTTCCATGCACTGACGGTGACACTTCGGCAACGGAGGGGAGAATGCAGGTGGCTTTTATTGTTTGGCTTGATTGGTGGCAGGTGGTGATAATCATGGGCGGGGACCGGTAATTAGGGAGCGGCAGGAAGGGCAAGTGACCTGGGGTGAGAGGAGAGTTAGATTTTCAGGATAAGACAGGAAACATGGATACCAAAATAAAAGCATGGGCCATCACACCGGTGGCGGCGTGACAGCTTCATTTGTCCATCACTACATTTGCAGCTATATGCAATCATTGCAGCCATAATGTAACAGGCACTTTTAATTTCTATAAATAGCAACACATTGACCAGTTTTCTGTAGCTCAAAGCAACCCTTTTGTATGCATGTCTTAATTTCCGTTTAAAGGGGCACGAAGCAGGATTCAGAATTTTTGCACATTTGCGACCCCTCTGGCGAAACGTGGAATGGACCCCAGCGACGTGCACACGGCCAGGGGCGTGCGCGACTTCTCAGGCACGAGCAAACCCCCAAGTTAATTGAGCAAACCCCCAAGTTAATTTAACGTAAACACGGAGCACAACGACTTTTTCATAGGCTTAATAATGTCTACAGAGGTAAGAAACGTATTAATCTTCAAGTTACTTTGTATGTGAAAGTCATTTTGACTGCCAAAAGCTTACGTAATTACAACCTTTCAAACGTAAATAGTGCATCCCGTGAATCCGATGACATTGAGGATAGCAATACGTTGCTAATATGCCCAAGTGCGGAGACATTAGTTAGCGACCGTGTGGTAGTTTTATTCTGCACTGCTAATCATAAATAGACCCTATCGTATTTTCGTTACGAAGTCTTACCTTTTTAGCAAAAAGTCAGCAAGCTGTGGGTCCCGTTTCATCCCCAGCTCTCTCCACCTGCCGAACGCTGCTCCTATATTTATCTGCGTCCTCCCGTGACGCTGGTCTGAAATTTTTTTTACTTCTCTTTTTCTTCCGTGGAGTCTCCATAAGGGATTGAGACGTAGCGGGTGCAGGTCTCTTTAAATCCAGTTTGAATTAGCTGTCCTGTCCGTGAAGTTGCACGAACAATCGCGAGAGCTAACAGGGACAATAGCGTGCGTGCGCATGACGTCATGCTTAGAGCCACAGTTAAAGATTCCGGCCTAAACGCTCCAACATTTTTTCCTTTTACAGAAAAATAGGGGCAACAGTCATTGTGCCACAGTCGTGCCTCCTGTCCATTGTACAATTCTTAAAACATGTGCGGGTGAAAAATATGGTTATTTTAACACTCAAATTTGAGTTGAATCTTGCATTGTGCACCTTTAACAGAAATTGATATTACCAATGATACTTTGCTTAAAGTGACGGTGTGTATTATTTAGTGACATCTAGTGGTGAACTAATATAACGCAAAGTTTTTGAAGCACACGCACTATGGTGCTTCAGAGAGACCACACTGCGTAAGGCTCTCACCAATTACTACCAATTATTATTTGGAGTGAGCGAGCCTGCAGCCCTGCGAGCTAGAGGTAGAAGCTAGCAAAAGTTAGCGAGAGCAAAGCAAGGGAGGCCAGCAGCCTGAATCACAGGAATCATCGACGACCAATTGCAGGCCCCAGCTGTAGAATAAATGTAAAAGGTCTAGGTTTTTTTTTGTTGTTGTTGTTTGTTTGTTTTGAGAGCACGTGTGTGGTGGCAAAAAAATGTTGTCCTTTTTAAAAATTGTTTTATTGTTATGTTTTATTTATTTAAGTGTATTTATTTTTTAATTTTAGAGCCACCGTGCTTTCGCACAAAAGACACATTGGTGTTGTGCTCAAAGGAGGTAAGATAAACATATTTGTCGGTCCGTTCGTCATTAAACCGGTGATTATCAGTGTCCATCTTTCTCCAACTTGCCATCTTGATGTCGGGTGCCAGCAACTCTCCTGCTGCAGAGATTTTACCGCCGCCTGTGCTGTTAAAGTGACTTCCGGGTTTGCGTAGTTATCAGCCAATCAGTGCATCGTTGTCATGGGAATGGCAGCCCATAATGGAAGCAAAAGCGCACGCACACAGTCATACATGCACATGCACACACTGCTCTTTCTCAGCCAGTCTAACCTCACATCAGTCACTCATCGTGGCGTGCTTTTTATTTTTTCATCCTGTGTCCACAAAGAGGTGGTCTGCATCCCGGATAGTGTTTTTTTTTTTTTTTTTAAATGAATGACTTATTAGCTCACCACTAGATGGCATTAAATAATACCCACTGTCTCTTTAAGACAAAAAAAAAGCTTCAGATGTTTACATTTAGAGTAAATAAGTAAAATATCTTTGGATTATGGTTTTGCTATGAGACAAGTTAATTCATAATCCTCTTTACAAAGCATAGTGTTGCGTTGTGTTCCTGCATGCACCTGTGCTATACATCATTCCATGTGTCAATTTCATTATGTCAATTTTGCTTGAACTGTGGGAAATAATTAACTCTTTTACCGCCACACATCAAAAAACAACCCCCACATCGCCAGGCGATTTCGAGCATTTTAATTGAAAAGATACATTTTCTCCACAACAGTGACTTTGACACTCATATTTTTCTGTTTAATGACACTTTGTGAATTAGGGTTGATGTGACAAAGGCTTTGATCACTCATGACATCCTTGAAAATGTTCTATTTCATCAGATTTCATCTGATTCTATCATGTTTCATTGTAATTTCATACACCGGCAACCCATTGACAAGAGATACAATGCTGCCATCTGCTGGCCATAGTTAGAAACTGTTTTAGATTCCACAACCCAATGACCAGGCAGTGCTGCACTTGGACGTTGCGCTGCCCATTGATATATATATAAAAAAAAAAATTAAAAAATAAAAAATAAAAAATAAATGTAGTTGACGCCATTTAACGTTTATGGCGGCAGACGTGATTTTACTAATTGTTATTAAACATTTTTGGCAGTCAAAGAGTTAACATTTCTCCCTCAGTCCAAACATATGGGCTCTCTTTTATTGTCATTGTGGACTCCTTTACAAATTATTTTTGGCATGCATAAAAAGGTGGTTACAAGACAGCCAAGTACTGTACATGTCAACTATTTAATCGGGGAAATAATCAATGTTCATGTAAATGTAGATATTGTTTTCAAACACAGGAGAATAACACATTTTGAAAAACAAAAAACATCTGTCCAACGAAGGCGATTGGGTGCTTTGTTTGCTCCGCTTGTGTCTGATCTGAAAATTGTTTGTCAATGCTGCATGTGTCTGTATGTTCACCATATTTGTCATTGTTGCTGCTGCTTGGTTCAGGACGACATATTAGATCTCCAGCTCCAACGCAACTTGGATTATTTAGACCAGCAGGTAGGCGCATTTGTTTGTAAAATCCTGTCGTACATGGTGTCCTTCACTGTAAATGCAGACATTGTCTCGACGTCACGAAGCCATCTCTTATTTCCCCTAATTTCTTCTAAAGAATATTTGAATTATCTCCTAATTTCAAAAGTTAGAGGTGTTCCGGTTGCCTTCAAAACGAAGGTTGTTGTGACTGTGAGGTGTTTTTTTTTATTTTTATTTTTTTATTTGAGCTGAATCTTCAGGTGCTGGAGGGAAGCCGGTTAATTGGTATGGTTACCCGAAGGGTGGAGAGGTCCTCCTCTGCAGCAAAGCTCTGCATACAAGTAAGAGAGGAGAGAGAGCACAGCAGGGAGGCAGGCTTCAGATAGAAAATCGGCTTTTAGCATAATGTTCAACCAGACTGAATAGCAACTTTGACACTATTTTGAAACTTGTGCAAGCAACAGAATCAATAGTTTTCCTCATTCATGGTCAAACTACAGCAATTCAGCAAATAATCCACTCTTCCCTAAGCCTGCCTCTCTTTTCGTCGTATTTTTGTCTGCATGCGGTGTTTTCCTAACGTCATGCTCACTTTTTCTTTTTGTTATCCATCATTGTTAAACTTTTATTGTCACCTGTCAAGTTTTGGAAAATCCACAACCTTCTATTTTAATGTCCAAAGAAAAACTGTATGTCACAATTTTTTATGAATTACAAATGTTTTACAGTTCCTTGTTAGGCTCATATAGGGATAGCTTTGTGAGTCCAAAAAGTATGAACATTTTCCAAGACTTTCAATATTGTGGCAAAATTCAGTAATCTTTCAGGGCATTTGCCTCATTTGTATTTGTGATGAGTCTTTGTTATGTATGGGCTATCTATGCTTTATCGGGAGGATCATACAAAGAATTATACAAGAAGACCTAATCTTAATTTAATCTCATACAGTTTGTAAAGAATGATGAGTCGGTCATTCTACTTCAGGTGTAGGCTGAATTGACTCGTAAGGCCTCTGTACACCTATTCAACGTTAGCCAAATGTGAGCGTCGGTCTGACCGTCGGGACATCATGCCAGAAAAATGACAGAAATACACACTACAACAGACAGACACCAAAGGTCGACTATAAAGTACCTTATGCGCATATGGGAGAAGTAATACACCTCCATACCATCGGTGGCGCTAATCACTATTCCTCGTTAGAAAAAGGCATCCACCAGAAAGCTCTTTCCGGGGGCAGGATATAAGAACATAATGCATTCTTTTTCACAATTCCTTCACAATATACTGTACCACGCGAAGCACACCCTCAGGCTCTTTGCAGAGTAACATGTAATATAAAAGTAAAGCCTACTTGGTATATATTCATATTCATATTGGTATATATTAATATTCATATTATCTCCATGTCTTGCTATAGTTTGGCTTTAATCACACCATCAACATACCGTCTAATGGTAATGTAACACAATTCCGGTTTCTCTTGACCCATAGTGATGAATTCTTCTCGATCTTCTGTCCAGACAGAGGTTATAATTACATCCAAATGTGAAGGGTGATAATGTGCAAAATGAGCGAAATTGATGAGTGCAAAATGAGCGAAATCGAAAAGGCTTCCCATCGCGTACTGTATGTCTGCATTCGTCACTTCCTGTTCTTGCCCCAGGCCCTGATTCGCTAGGTAACAGCCAATCAAAGTGATCAAATATGACAACGGTCCGTCGCCGATTCAACATGTTGAGTTTGCAGAAAACGCCCTCCAAGATGCTCTCCAACAGCTGCAATGGTAATTTTATACATTAATCGCATACTGACATTTGGACACTTCCCGACTTCCGACGTCTGACTGGTGTATCGAGGCCTTTAATCTACAGACCAGAAAGACCACTTAACATCATGCTTCATTATCACATCAAACATCTGGCCCTTTGCATAAACATGCTATTCATCAAATCTGACAGGACAACAGATGTTATAGGTGCCAAATAACAAGGGCATTGCCAACAACCTCACGATACAATATGTATCCCAATATAGGGGTCACGACACAATACGTATCGCGATACATATGTATGCCAATACGTGGTCTTCAAGGGGATATGTGTCCCGATATTTTACATTACATACAGGCATTTTTATTATAACAGTCCTATGTATACCTAAATAATATGTTTATTATGCTGAATGGCAAAAATGTTTTTTGTTAGCAGCTCTTCTGGTTTACCACCAAGTGGCATGCCTGGTCTAAACGTGCTCACACGGTAAAGAAAGGAACCGCTTTCACAGACACACCAGGAAACTTTACAAATAGGCCGATATGAGCAAAAATATTATATAGATTAATCTATTGATTATTCAATCGATTAATTGACTAATCGGATTAATTTGAATTTTGCCTTCGTGTTACAAAAGCATTTTTCCCTGATGATTGTTGTTTAACCAGTGATTAGTGTTTATTTTGTACCTTGTATTCGTATAGAGCTTTAAAAAAAAGGGGGGGGGGAGGGGGGGTGATGACGATGATGATGTAGCTACTATGAAATCGGTTTGGTCATTGTTTTCCAAAGTAAAAGCAGATTTTTGTAAATGTCTTATTTTGATTAAACACAGAAAATAATCAGTGTTCTTTCATGAAGTACGACAGAAATCAGTGAACAATTACTGTTGACAGGCTGAAATGAGAAGATTTGGACAATTTTAAATTAAAAATGGCTCCAAACAATTATTTGATTATTAAAATAGTACTTGCCGAATAATCGATTAATTTTGTCAGCTCTAATGTGGGGAAATAAAAACATTTTTTTTCCTTTTAACACATTCTATTTTGTTTATAAATCAAATATAGGAGAATTGGCACAAGAAGAAGCAGGCAGCATGATAAGTATAAATAAATAACGAAATTAATGTTTTAAAAGTCTTCCTCTGTTTTTATTTTTCTTAGCAATCACAGTGTCCAGTCACTAGTGAGCTGTTTTTTAGAACAGACTCAAGTGACCCGGGATTTACACCGGTTCCGTGTGCGGTGCGGCTGCGGTCTTGACTGCGTGCTCCGGACGTGTAAATTTTTTGGCCAACTCACACCGGCTCCGCACAGCTGCGGTCCAGCAGCTCCGTCGATCATGTGGCATTGAAAACGACAAACACACAGAAAGTCTGTGCTCAACAGAGAAGCAGAAAGAGAGGTGGACTTTTATTATTTTGTGGCTTTCTACCTCCAATATAAACCTCTCCTCATCCATGTTCGCTGGTGTCTAAACCGTGAATTAGCATTTCGCACGTTAACTCCAGGCCCGGCTACACCCACATCATGCTTTTCTAACATGCTTGCGAAATAGGAGCTGGCGAGTGTTTTATCTTGAAAGGTAACCGGAAATTTATTTTGAAACTGCGTCGGTCTTCCTGTCCTGCTCGATGTGTTTTGTGCTCGCTTGCCATTTGCCGGAGGCCTACCGCTGCGGCATCCGGCAAAAATAGAAAATAGGTCTATCCTTGCGGAAGGGCTGCGGCACGCCGCATCTCAGACGCAGTCGACACGCAAAGCACACGCACGCGGTGTAAACTGCACCATTCGAATGAATGGAATCTAATTGCTTGCGTCGCCGGAACGCACCGCAACCGCACCGCAGCCGCACCTCAACCGCACCTCAACCGCATCCGTGCCTACTGCTGCTTTCCCCCCTTCCATTACATGATATACTGTATGTATTATAGAGTGTATCACAGCCACTTGTAACCAACTCCATGCTCATCTTGACTACCAGTAATTTAATTAGCCCTCCATCTCAATGTACATGGTCCATTTGAAGTATTTTTGTGTTGTTTTGTTGTCGTGATTGTTGGTTTCAGATAAAGTTGCTTTCTGTACTAGCCATCAAGTAACCACTAAACATGTTATTTAACTCATTAAATGTATTCTTAATTTGATGTTTGCAACAAAAACTTGTGCCATGTTGACCACAATGCTACTTAAACAATGTGCACATTATACAGTAACTTATTAAACTGTATGTTTTAATCAACAGTTTATTGGTGGAATGTTAAAAATACATTTACTAGTGTGCTTGTTTTTGTTGTTTATTGTTGCTTAAATGTAATGGGAAACATTCCATTTTTTTAAATTAAAATAATGGATTTTTAATATAATGTGGACATCAAATTGGAGATTATATGAAGTAAATTAGTGATGTAACTCATATAATACACACAGCGGTGCCTTGCAATACAAGTTGAATTTGTTCAGTGACCATGTTTTGTTTCATGCTTCAGCCGCCTCCCAAAAAACAAATGTTGCGCTACTTTTTAAAAAGAAAAATGCCATTCTATACCACTTGACTCAGCTCAATATTGTATTTTATAAAAACAGTCATAAAAATATTAAATATAATGTAAATTATGAGTGCATCATGATTTAATGGTACAATTCAATTCAACGTTGCTGCTCTTGTGGGTGGCCACCGGGGGAGCAGTCATGCAGACGCAAATGAAAAATAGTTTTACAGCTATAAGTGACTGTAAGATTTAATATTACACTCTTCATAGAGATCATAGAGAATAGATGATTGATGATAGATGATGATCAACAAGTGATTCCCGAGCACGGCTCCTGCTGCTGCTAACTGCTCCCCCGGGATGGCTTAAATGCGGAGAAAGAATTTCGCCCCACTTAGGTAGTCGTGACAATCAGTGGTACTTTAACTTTAATAAAAATATATATATAACTACATTCACAGACAAATAATCAGTCTATATGTGTTGCTCCACCATTTGTGTTCAAAAGTCCTTTGCTTAAAAGCTTCTAAAACTATAACGATTGATGCTAATCGTTAGCATGTCAAAAGGTGTTTTCCATTGTATGTTAGTATTACTGTAAGCTAACGGAGCCTTTCTATAGGCACTTGTCTGGTTGTTTTAAAAGACAAACTGCAATTCAATTTCTTTTATATGTGGTGTGACAGTAAACCTCAACTATAGGCATTATGCTAGCATCATACCGTATGCAAAATATTGCTTCTCTTCATGTGACAGACAAGAAAAGAAAAGGTTTGAACATTGCTAGTCAATGAACCGGTTGGTGGTTGTGCTAAAAAATTGGCTAATGCTATCTTGGTTCCCAGTTCAACATCAGTAAACAAGCCATTGCACTCACCAGATACCCAAACTGCCTTGCTCAACATTCTCCAAACCTGTTCCTTTTTGGCTCCGTTCCAGCCGGTATAGGAAGATGACTGTGTCGCATAGACTACGTATCTCGAAAAATCTTAACTCAGGTAACTTGTATCTCAAGGCACCACTGCGCGTTGGTTTAAATAGTAGAAAATAGTTCCCACGTTTGCAATTTTTCCATTTGTTTTACACAGCATCGCAGCGTAACGGAACCTCGTTTATTATAAAAGCCTTCCTCCGTGTTGACCATTTGTATGTCTTTGTTTTCACAGGTGCCTCCTTTCCATGATGTCTACAGAGAGTTACACCCAACACTGAAACTAAATGAAATTGAAACAAGTGTAAGGGACATCACTTTCACTCTATAAATGAGCTTGCACATTTTCAAATACAGTTAATTTGGCATATCTGCACTGAATGGACAGTTTTAGGATACCAGGCTTTGAATTGAAAATGGACTAAAACACAGTTGTTCCCACTGTAACCAGGCTTCCAAGAAAACTATAATATGTTGGTACTGTATGTGTCTGTGGAAATGTTCTCAATTCATTCAGAGGAGAAATTCTACTATCAGAAGTCAGTGATGTATAAGTCTTAGCTCAAGAGCTGTTTCAGTTCACCCGAAAGGTGTTGGGAAAGATATAATTACTGTCCACGCTCACTGTAGCTATGTTATTCCACATACCTGGACTTCAATTTTCAATAAGTTTGTCATTCTGAAACAAAAACTGTCCGTATCCACAAATTATTCACATAGATTTGAAAGAATAGAATTGTCATAAGTTGCTGAATAAAGATACTAGGCTCGGCTGCTTCTGTTGTTTATCAATTAATAGATGTGTCTCAGTCAGTAATATCCATATCTACACAATATATACAGTGTTGACACTGTTGCGCACAATATTGCATGTATGTGTTTGACAGTATTCTACATTTGTATTCACAGTTTTTGTTTTATTTTGTTGGCATGATGTCTAACACAGAAACTTTTGGGCCGGCTGTGTGAGCAAAACCACATTGTGAAAGATCACGAAGCAGTTGTCCACAGACTGCGAATGGACAAGGTAAAAAACAGCGTTTTTCTTATATAATGCTATAACACATAACAATGTTCAATATTTAACTGCTTTCTCTATTTAAAAAAAAAAGTGTGTGGACACATACAACATTAAACAAGTACAGTACGTAACTATTCTGCCTGAATTTGCATTTTTGCCCATTGCTAGACATGACTGAGATGTTTTTCCTCCCCATGCAAATCGTTTCAATTAAATAGGTGTTTACCATATTTAAATAAAACCCTTTTAGCTATCCATATGTTAACATCAAGCTGCTGTTGTGGTTGCTGTTTACAGGACAGCCTCGAGGAGGCGTTGGTGGCTACTCATCAGGAAATGGAAAAGTACCACAACCAGCCTGTGGTCATGGAAAAGCTACATAGCAAAAAGGAAACCCTACAAAACCAGCTAATCAACATCAGAGGGGAGCTTTCCCAGGCCTCAAATGTAAGACGAACTCAACAGACGGTTCATTTCACACAATAGTTTGTTATGAAAAATTTCAAAGTCCAGGAATTGTTTTCATCATTGTCATTGTCCGAATTCTGGAATGAAGAACCGATACCCCAGTTTCATAAACAATGCAATCAGAGAGTGACCATAAACTGTACTTTCAGGCTTTAACTACCACTCGTATGGAATTTGAAGCATTAGAAGATGAGGCCCATGCAATACACGGAGATCTATGGGAGCAACTTAATGCAGGTGTCCAGGTAATTGGTAAACCCTTCTGGTTTAATGTTTCAGATGTCCTTTCTGCGAGGCTGTTCATTTCCTTTTATTCAGTATTGCTTATTCAATATTGTACACAATTAAGCAATCCTTACAATTTGACAGATGTAGTTTCACCACATTTTAAACATCTTGCATGATCGTGTGATTATTTATTTATTTATTTTTTATGGGGCAGAGTGAATTGGTTCGAAGGCACATCCAGAAAGAGTTTTGGAGAGTCCAGGATGTATTAGAGGGCCTACACAAGAATCACTCTTCCAGAGGCACTGATACAGCAAAGCACAAAGGTATGATCAAAAATAACATGATGTGGTTTACTACAACGGCAAATGTCTGAGTATCACCTTTCTCACTCTCTTCGTCCGCAGTGGCCAGTGGTGCTTCAGGCTCCTTTAGCACCAATAGTCCAGCCAGTCCCCTCAGCTCAGTAAGCCTCACCAGCCCTCTCAGCCCTTACTCCCCAGTGCCTGGCTCCCAGGTCTCCCCTTCTAAACAGCTGGGCCCGGAGGTAAGCACCGGACACACCCAGCAAGGGGTCAACCCTTTTCCAACACCTGCCTCACACTCTAGAACTAGATATATACCGGTACCTAAACCTCGTCCCAAATCTTGTATGCCTCAATTCAACACTGAAACCAGGCCCAAATCAAGACCAAAAAGTTATAGAGAAGCTGACAAAAGCATGAATGCAGAAAACATGAATAAAAATAGTTGTGAAACCCATGAATGCACATTTCCACGTTCTGCCCTCGTTTTGCAGAGTCTGAACGAGTCCTTGGGTAGATTGGATACTGTGATTGAGGAAACGGATCAAAGTATCCCATTCAGAACCAACTCACACATTAGCAAGTTTGCAAACCCTTCCATGCACAGAGATTTGGACTTTCTCCAAGTACAATGCCAGGACACTACTTCCAATAAACATTCAGATTTTGAACAAGTCCACATGCAACACCAAAATTTGGGTTGGTTAACCTCAAATATTTGCAGCCAAGAGGTCAAGGTTGGCCAAAGAAAAGATATATTTCCTGATTCCATCTGTGCATCTCCTTTGTTAGCAAGATATCCAAATGGTCAAAGAAACCTCCTATCCAACAGGCCTTTTTCTGTGCCTGAATCGCAGCTCCTGCTTTTCCAGGACATCTTTCAGACTAATGTGTTAGCATCATGCCATGGCCCGGATATCCCAATTTCATATTTTACAAGCGATCACCCTGAAACTCAACACCACCAACAACTATTCCATTCAACATGTAATGCTAGTATAGATGCTAATATGCTCACTCTCCCCTATAATCAAACGGAACATCACACTGATCCAATGATTTGTATGGTAACACAAGCCGATTCACACAGTCAGCCTTCAGACAAAGTTTTTATGCAGACTCATCTTTAGAAAAGTATTAAGCCTAATTATTCTTAGAGTAGATTCTGTCAGTTATTCCAATCACATTCCGTCTTTGACCAATAAATAAATAAAGCATTCCATTCAACTACCATTTTCTTGTATTGGAATATGTGATATCAACTCATGAAATGGGAAACATTAATATAAACAGAACTATTAGGCATCAGCGTAATTCAGATTGACAAACTAGTACCGTATTTTCTGCAATATAAGGTGCACCGCATTATAAGGCACACCTTCAATGAATGACATTTTAAAACTTTTTCCATATATAAGGCGCACCGCATTATAAGGCGAACCTTCAATGAATGGCCTATATGAAAACGTTTTTCCATAATATAAGGCACACCGCATTATAAGGTGCATAGAGTAGAAGCTACTGCAGTGGCTGGGGTTGCATTAAGCGTACAATAGATCAGGTGTGTCGAGATCCGGTCCTCAAGGGCTGGAGTCCTGCAGGTTTTGGATATTTCCCTTCTTCAACACAGCTGATTCATGATCAGCTCATCAGCTGGCTCTGCAGAAGCCTGATAACGAGCCTGTTAATTGGAATCAGCTGCACTTTGAGTAGGGTAATCTATAAAACCTGCAGGACTCCGGCCCTCGAGGACCGCAGTTTGCCCCCCCTACAAACTGGATGGAGCTGTGCTAAAGGGAATCTGAACAAAACAGATGAGTCAGTCAATATTTATGACCGGTAATTGAATACAAACTGGCATTCTGACAACTTTGTTTACTCCCAAAACAAGTTACCGGTAGTGCAGTCACAATATGGTTCCGTATTAACAATATAACAATAACTGAATATTGTTCAAACGTTACTATCCATATCTACAATATTTCCCAGCCTTGTTCAGGTGTGGTACTACCGTTCGAACTGCTGTTACTTCAGTGATGCCCCCTGACTATCGTAGCCATACTTAACCAATATTGAGCCACATATAAGGTGCACCTGATTATAAGGCACACTGTCAGTTTTTGAGAAAATTAAAGGCTTTTAGGTGTGCCTTATAGTGCAGAAAATACGATACATGCAGTGTATGCATACAGGATATTGCTGGCGTTGGGCCAAAACCTTGTACACTACCTTCAAAATTGTCACTTTTCAGGAGACCCCAGAAACGGCATATTTGTTTATCCAACCTTGCGATATGATAATGCACAAATTCCCTTCATACTAGCTGCTGTGAAAATGCAGAATGAATTCTTTCCTGGGCTGAAACAGGCCAGCCAGTAATGGTGTTGGCCAACCTATCCTCACAATGCTTTCTTGAAAAATCAACATTTATAATGAATGTTAAATCATGAATCATTTATTTAATTCAACAATGGGATGGGAAACTGTAGATGTTACTCTACGATAGCTAACAATTCTTGGTTGGTGAATCTGAAAATTGATTGTTTAAAAAACAAACAAACACTGATTAGAAACCCCCCCCCCAAAAAAAAAAGTAATCCAGCACACACACTACTGGAAGGTGAACAGCCAAGAGAATAGCTATTAAATGAGGATAATAGAATGTTGAAAATAAATAAACATAATTGAATTGAATTTGTAAATGTGCTAGGCCAGTGCGTCTGATAGTGTTTTGGCCAGCAAAAAAGGCCTTGCAGGCCCTGACTGCATACCATTATTATAAATGAATAGGAATTCAAGGCCAGATTTTCCATTGCTATTAGGCAATATTCACAATGATCCCTTGCAACATATTTGTTTCCTTACTCCTTTCTACTCTGCATTTAGCTGGCTTGTGAGCACTCCCTTTGATGCGCAGACTTCTCTTGCTTCAACCCTTTCTGTTTTTTGCTTCTTTTCTTCCTTGCTCTCCCCTGACCTTCTGGTGATCTAGGAAAGTGCACCCCCAAGGCCCCCCCTCCCTAAGTCCTACTTTCCTTTGGAATCTTCCTCTACCTTCCCCCCCTCTATCCCCCCCTTGCCCTTTGACAGCACCATCTGGCTACGCAACTTGGGCATCGATGATGGTTACTTTGATGTTGAAGATTCTCACATCAGAAAGGTATTTTGTAGATTCAGCCTCTGCTTTGCTCCACCCTTAAATGTTGTCTAGTATCTTTTTTTTTTTTTGATCCATCAATTAGGGATGTAATTATATCCAAACATCACGATACGATATTATCATGATATGAAGGTCACGATACGATAATTATCACGATATTGTGGGGGCGTTGGCGATATTTAAAAAACATCACAATATTGTAAAAAAGAGAGCTCATACAAAAAAAAAGCACAATATTGTGCTTTTGTACATAACAGCAATGCATATAAACCACCTACAATCTCTAATAACAATATTGAGGCACTTAATTGCTAATGCAAGCACACATTGATCGCTTCACAAGCAAATTAGGTTCCGCTTCATCTGACAATTAGCATAGATTTTAAACATAGAAGGCCAAAACATCCCTATTGAAAATTAAATTGCACTAATAAACTAGCCACTAGAGGGTGCTAGAACTGCACAATGGAAATCAACATGACTTTTTTTTGACAAATGTGTTCCTTTTAAATATTGTGAACATGACGACGACGATATTGTGGCAGTTTTAATATCACAATATCACGATATTGCCCTTATCGTGACATCCCTACCATCAATCTTAACCTGACACCACTGTTTGCAGGTGTAACCCATTACTTAATCTTACATCCTTTGGTCTCAATAGACTACATTAAACTCTTGTTGCTGATCATCAATTAGATTGGAACACTGTCAAACCATGTTAATCATATATATATATATATATATATATATATATATATATATATATATATATATATATATATAATATGAACACATCTGTAGAAAAACGTGTATATTTGATTATAACAAGTGGCAATGTAAAACATGCATATATCCTCATTTAATATACAATATAAAAACATATGCAGAGACCAGTTTCATTACCATTAACAATGCATTAACCCCTTAACGTGAAAAGGTCGTATTTGAAAGATTAAAACTGTTTGAGGCATTGCTAGTGCCATTAGTGTAATGTACATAATACATATTATTGTAAATTAAAAGAAATACACGAAAAGAAAGAATCAAAATCTTAACAATTTACAAGCAGATCTTTGCATGTCATAATCTAGAAGGCATGTTCAAATCAGTGTAGGTTCAGTATTATTAATCTTCTATTTTGCAGATTAAATTTGGAGATCATAACAACATGAGTGAGCCACAAGACCAAGGCCCCGAAAGACAATCCGCCATGAATAAAGGTACAACAACATTTCAAATGACGTTTTCATGTAACAGCCTAAACTACTGAGTGGAACTCAACTCATGATTATTATCCAGTGGCTGGTACAGAATAACTCATGGGAAATGGGAAATGTTTGAATGCCAGATGAAAGAAAAAAAAAAAAAAATTCCAAATGCATAATAATTATGCTATTATGAGACTATCATGCTTTGAGAAGATCATAATCTCATTTCCCACATATCTTTCAGTTGGTATTGTCCCTCCAAGAACCAAGTCACCTGCTGACGACTCACCTAGTTGGTCTGCTGGAGTTTTCCGTCATAATGGGCGAATGCCTAATGGGATTTCTAGGGTAGGTCAACCAATACTAACAGCAAGTCAAGGTATGTGGAGGTACAAATTGTGCCTGCTCAAAGCTGCGACAGAAGCGATAAAGATGGCAACCTGGCTGTCTCCTGTTTGATGAAAACCATGCATACAGAAGCGAAACTAAAAGTACAATATCTATTTCATTGCGCTAGTATTGATCCAATATTCAATTGATACCGACAGTATCAATAATGCAAACCACGAACCAAGAAGTATAGGAAGGCTATGTTGGCTTTGCCAATGTTGATCCCCCCCCAAAAAAAAATAAAAATAAAAAAAATGGACTTTTACGGACGGATGAATCAATGTTTACCTTCCATCCATCCATCCATCCATCCATCCATTGTCTTGACCACTTATTCATCACAAGGGTCGTGGGGGGTGCTGGAGCCCATCTCAGCTGGCTTTGGGCAGTAGGCAGGGGACACCCTGGACTGGTTGCCAGCCAATCGCAGAGCACACAGAGACAAACAACCATCCACACTCACAAGCACACCTAGGGACAATTCGGAGCGCCCAATCAACCTGCCATGCATGTCTTTGGAATGTGGGCCACTGATATTCATTGATGTAACACATAATTGACAGCAACAAAATAAACTCACAAGATTAGAGAAACATTGTGTGAACAATCAAACCAAAGTGTTCATGATATTATTCATCATAAGGCAGGATGATCCCAACATTTTTGTCACATAAGAAACACATACAAATTTCCTCCTTCAATAATATTATGTTCTAAGTTTTGTATGCTATTTTAGTTCAATTCAATTCATTCATGCATTGCCAATTCAGAAAACCAGTTATCTCAAAGAACTTTGCATATGGAACAGGTGTGCAACTTGTAATATGTTTTCTCTTTTTCTGTCTTTGACACAGGAACGTCCAAAGAGTGCTGTGTTTCCTGCTGAGCTAAGGTCCAAGATGAGCGTGGAGGAACAAAATGAAAGGATCCGTCGCAACCAGAGCAGTTCCGTACGAGACAAAAGGAGGAGTCTTAATCTGTCAGGCGGGCAGTCTTCAGCGAGCTACAAAGTGGTAATTTACATCAATTTTGCCTGTGCCTTATGTACAATGAAAAGCACAAACAGTGAGGAAGCACAGTTATGTTCTTGGACTGCTTTGCTCTATCTTGTACAATGTGTCTGTAATATGTTGCTGGCGTCAGGCCGAAACCTCCTTTGTCAAAAGTTGGTCAATTTAATACTTTTCCACAAATCTTTTTTTTTTTTCTTTTTTTTTTTAATTTATCAATCCAAAGTGTTGAAAGTGGCACGCTCTCTGATGATGCAATGTTAATGGTTGGACTCCTGAAAAGTTCTGATTTTAGTGGTACAATATTCTTCCCAATGCCAGCAAAGCTTGCCTTTAACTACAGGCGTTAAGTCCTCCAAAAAAAAAAAAATAATAATATATATATATATATATATATATATATTTTGAAGAGCCCTAATCAGATGAGAATACTATTGGACCTCGGTAAAACGAGTTGAAATATGCAATTGGGGAAGACACCCTTCAAAACTGAGACAGCTGAAGCAGTTTGCTCCATAAACAGTCCAAAAGTAACTGTCAGCTGTATGTATGTCAGTCTGTCAGAAGCTGCAGCAGACTGTGACTATGCCTTCCGAACAATACTATCATTCTACCGTGAAAGGGGGAACGCTGGTTGAATCATTTAGCTGGTTAACTCAAATTAAAAGCAAGAAAATGAGTAATAATATAAACAATAATGTGTGCAGATTCGACGGCGGGTAACAGCTCATGAGATTGACATCCATGACTTGGAGGCAGCCGTCAGAGGACAGGGACTGGAGTCACCTCGTGAGGAAATTGCCCGTTTGAGACGGTCACAGCTTGAACCTGAACACTATGACCTGGACATTAACAAAGAGGTAATGCCAAATACAGTACTTATTTTGTAATGATAAAAAGATGTAGGGTCTTTTTTACCTACTATGTTAGAAACACTTCTCTACATTGTTTTTGTTTTGTTTTGTTTTGATTTTTTACATTATAATTGTATTTATACTTTGTTCTATAGTCCATATATGTCTGTGATGCATTTATGACATCCAGCAATTTTTTTAAAATATTTACTTAACTCTTTTGACGGCCAAAAACGTTTAATGACGTATTCTAAAATCCTAATGAATGCTGCCAAAAACGTTAATTTAGGTTTATTACGTTTTGGTTTTGGCAGTGCAACGTCTTGTGCTGTGCTGCCGTGTCATTAAACAAAAAGTGTCAAAGCGTCAAAGTCACTGTTGTGCAAAAAAAAATGTATCTTTTCACAAAAAGCTTGTTTTTCTCTTAAAATTTTTGTATTTTCGCTTATGTCACTCAAATGGCCTAATTTCAAATGGTGATTACTAAAGAACGGAATAAGGTAGAAACATACTTTTTTTTTCCTCATGAAAGAATGGAATCCAATCTTTCATACGGTATTCACCATATTTATGTCATCATACCACACAATATTCTGTTTGCTTTGAAAGATGAGTAAAAATGCTCCAAATAGGCTGGTACCGTTGGGGTTTTTTGGATAACGTTTTGCAGTCAAAGAGTTAAAGACTGTGTACAGGACTGGACTTTTATATTAATACAATACATTGCAACTCCTAGCTAATGGCTCCAGACAAGGTTATTATCCCAGAGCGCTACCTGGATATGGAAGATAACACCCCTCTCAGCCCTGAGGAGCAGAAGGAAAAACAGAAAAAACTTGAGCGGATCAAGACCCTGATTGCCAAATCCAAGTATGTTCAGAACAGAATTTAATAAGTTCATTTTAAATTCCCACAACAAATCAACCACAGGCCCACATGCCTTAACTTGCCATGACAAAAATGTTTTCTGTTGTGCAATTATTGACCAAGAAGTTATTCATGATCATTGAATGAAAATACACGCAACATTTCAATTCCTTCTCACCTTTGTGTATTTTTTTTCTCACTTTGTTCACCTAATGTCAGTCTGCAAAATGTCGTTCCTGTCCTCGATGGTCCAGTAGAGGGCGGAGCATCAGTCAATTCCCAGCAGCAATTGCAAGAGCAGGAGAAGCGCATTGAGATTTCCTGTGCTCTGGCTGCTGAAGCCTCTCGTCGCAGTCGCCTTCTCTCGGGTGAGGATGCTCTCTCCCTTTAAACAGTCTTAGTAGCTGCTATCCTCAAACCTATTGTTAACACAAATCCATAAGAAAACTACAAACTATACAGTGAACAAAAATATTAATGCAACACTTTGGTTTTTGCAACCATTTTTTTGTGAGCTGCATGGACTCAAAGATCCAAAACATTTTCGACATACATAAAATGACATTTCCCCTCAATTATTGCTTACAAATCTGTCTAGATCTATTTTAGTGAGCATTTCTCCTTTATCAAGATCATCCATCCCCACCTCTCAGGTGTGCCATATCAAGATGCTGATTCGATTAGTAATTTGTGTCACAGCGGTAATCACTAGACACATTCAGTTGACCATGAATGGGTTGTAAAAGTGATTGAGAATTGTTTAAAATAGATGTACAACTCATGCATATTAACAGTCCGAACCTAAAGGATGTTTTGTGTTTGCATGTCACAATAATGGAGAAAATTACGTTTTTAGCGACACTCAAAGATTCCTCCTCTTCTTGATTTGCTGATATGATGTTTTCCGTTGCATTTATGCCTACCTTCATTTCACTCCAGCCCAGTGCGCCCCAGATCCCCCCACTTCCCCAACCAGCCTGCACCCTCCCCCTTCCTCTGCTGACTTCCCCACCTCCTCATTATGAATGCCTGAATCGGACCAGGTAAGTGACTGTTCACCACACCCAACCTCTGTTCAGCCCCGTTTCTTCTCACAGCTTGGCTTACTTTGTTTTACTGGCTGAAGAAGTTGAACAATTACAAAGTTAGATTGAATAGATGCACTTTTTCACATTCACTTTTCTTTAATGAAAATCAAGCAGTGTAGCACATACGTAGGTACTAATGTTTAGCACAAATGTATGTTGCTCAAAAACCTATGGTGCCTTCTCTGATGTACAATTGATATTATGATGTGATGAATGAATGATATTAATATCAGTGGCGAACGGTGACTTTTTCGAGTGGACATGCTGAAGTGTCACATGTGAGCGCCCGGCAAGGGCGCGATCGGAAAATTTTGGGGGTATTTTTATTATTAATTTCAGTATCAGATATTATTTTATACAACTATGTAGGTATAAAATTAAAGCGGAAATATTCAGGACTGACGCAGGTTGATACGCACACACTGTAATGTAACCAGCTCCGTGGTGCATAATATGACAAAATCACAATTTGCCAATTCGTTGGAATTTACAGTATTCGGAACTGACTCGTGCCCATGATGTGGGTTCAACCCGGGAGAAGGGAAAAAAATGACATCGCAGAAAAGCTGCAAGAGATTTCAACCAACAATAAAGTTTACTGACCTATTCGGACAGCCAGCTAGCCACTGATAATTCTTGTACATCCTTTCTTGAAAGTGAGGGATGAAATTCTTCCCCGTTTTGGTGACGACCACTTGAAATTATATTTTCGCTGGAGCATTCCTGGAGCGGGCCGGATGACCGCGGAGCACGGCTGACAACGCTGGAGCCTCCTCTAGCATGAAATCTGGCATTTGCCAGCCCTCTATCTCCGGGACGCAAAGCCACTGACTGCTAGCCAAGTAAGCTAATTATGCGCATGCGTATTGTTAGGCATGCAGCTTGACTGTCAGCCTTTTTGCCATTCAAAATTGCACTTACAGAAAAAACCTCTCGGAGCTATCAACTTTATTTCTCATTGCGCATGTGCGGAAGCTGTTGGCCTTCCGGTTTACAAAGCGGAGCTTCCTCTCGCGAGAGACCCGTTTATCGCGATGGTTCGTGCGTGTCAACTATCCGCTGTCAGCTTTCCAAAAAAAAAAAAAAAAGAAGTTATTTCAATTATTTTTTTGAAGGACTCAATGACTTGGGCATGTAGGCAAGCGCAACATTATTAGGACCACTCTCTACTGATTAATATTATTAACGATAGTATGGACCATAGATAATGAAATCCATGTCTTAAGAAATGTGACTTTAAAACTGTTGGGTTATTTGCTCACACAGTTGTTTACAATGTGGTGAACCTCTCCGTGGTTAAGGAATGAAGCTGCCGTTACTCACACAGTGAAACGCCAGCTAGGGGCGAGGCGGACACTCACTTGGTGTTTAATTCAAACAGACGCTTGCTTGCAGCGTTTTTTTTTGTTTTTTTTTGCTTGCGTCACCACAAAATCCACTTTCATCCATATTTTTGGCTTTAATTTTATTTCAGCCGAATATGCCTATTTTTGCCATTTTCGGACGAATTTTTTCGGTGGCCGAAAATTTGGTGCATCCCTACCCCTAATGTCTGATTCGTTTGCATTTTACCCAAACTTCATTCAAATATGGGACATAACGCGGCCTCAACCTTCAGCCTGGTACACGCTTAAGGATTAAAATAGATTTTTTATCTTTGTCAGACCCCATGCATAAAGATAAAAATATCGGGGATTTAACAATTTTGGTCATATTGTGTGCGGGGTGCTCAGACAATCTCATCACACACAAATATTAACTTCCACCATTGGTCAAGAATACAGTCCTCCGAGGGAAAACTCTTGCATAATCATAAACATGAAGATGACCAGGCACTTCCGGGTATGTGCCGATGATTGCCGAATTGTTTCCGAAGGGGACAGGAGACGGGAGCAATAAGCAAGCAAGAAGAATTGTTTATGTCTGCAAGGGAATAATTGCTTCAGAAAATAATTTCTGCCACCTGGGTAACCCACATTTATACAAAAGTGACATTGGGTAGGCCACCCTCAGAGCATATAGGCCAATCTTAAGACAGCTCACACATAAAGATAATCTTATAAGTAGTGCTGTCAAAGTTAAAGCGTTAACTAATTAATTAATCACAAAAAATTATCGCATTAGGGCGGCACGGTAGTCGAGTGGTTAGCACGTCCGCTTCCCAGTTCTGAGGTCTCCGGTTCGAGTCCAGGCTCAGACCTTCCTGGGTGGAGTTTGCATGTTCTCCCTGTGCCCGCGTGGGTCTTCTCCGGGTACTCCGGTCTCCTCCCACATTCCAAAGACATGCATGGCAGGTTAATTGGGCGCTCCGAATTGTCCCTAGGTGTGCGTGTGAGTGTGGATGGTTCTTCGTCTCTGTGTGCCCTGCGATTGGTTGGCAACCAGTCCAGGGTGTCCCCCGCCTACTGCCCAGAGCCAGCTGAGATAGGCGGCAGCAGCCCCCGCGACCCTTGTGAGGAATAAGCGGTCAAGAAAATGGATGGATGGATGGATGAATTATCGCATTAATCATTGTATTACCACAGATTAATCACACTATTCATTTTGACCGCAGATGATCCTTTTTAGCCGACAGCGTATGGTTACGTTAAAGGTAGCTGTTAGAGTTTGAGCAATAAACATAACTACATGCATTAAAGTAAAGCATTTAATAAATGTTTACATATGCCATCGGTTATTTTTTCCAATTTGAAATTGTACAAATAATTAATTGATTAGAAGAAGCAGGATGAGCGTGTGCAGTGAATATAAATTTTTGAAGACGTCCTCATAACATTAAATGTTGAAAAAATTAACATGACAGGTGCGCTTCAAATTTAGCGGGCTAAATATGTTGGGGGGGGGGGGGGGGGCATTTTTAAGTCAGTGATTAATCATGATTAATCAAAATTCCAAGATGTGATTAATCTGATTAAAAATTTTAATCGTCTGACAGCTCTACTTATAAGACATAAGATTGCATAAGATTCTTGGTTGGGAAGGGGCAAAATTGTGACAATAACAGCCCGATTTTCTTTATGTGTGTTCCCGGGTTTAATGGCAGAGGTCCAGCGGATCTAATGGCAATTGCACCAAAGCAGGGTACAACTACATATCATTATCCAGCCCAGTGAAAATCACCTCTATAGTATAGTGGCCATCCTGCATACAAATATCCATCCATCCATTTACTACCGCTTATCCGAGATCGGGTCGCGGGGGCAGCAGCTTTAGGAGGGAAACCCAGACCTCCCTCTCCCCAGCCACTTCAACCAGCTCCACCGGCAGGATCCCAAGGCGTTCCCAGGGCAGCCGAGAGACATAGTCTCACCAGCGTGTCCTGGGTCGACCCCGGGGCCTCCCGCCGGAGGGACATGCCCGGAACACCTCCCCAGGGAGGCGTCCAGGAGGCATCCGAACCAGATGCCCGAGCCACCTCAGCTGGCTCCTCTCGCGGAGGAGCAGCGGCTCGACTCTGAGTCCCTCCCGGATGACCGAGCTTCTCACCCTATCTCCAAGGGAGAGCCCGGACACCCTGTGGAGGAAACTCATTTCAGCCGCTTGTATCCGGGATCTCGTTCTTTCGGTCACGACCCACAGCTCGTGACCATAGGTGAGGGTTGGAACATAGATCGATTGGTAAATCGAGAGCTTCGCCTTTTGGCTCAGCTCTTTCTTCACCACGGCAGACCGATACAGAGTCCGCATCACTGCACCGATCCGCCTGTCGATCTCCCACTCCATCCTACCCTCACTCGTGAACAAGACCCCAAGATACTTGAACTCCTCCACTTGGGGCAGGATCTCATCCCCGACCCGGAGATGACACGCCACCCTTTTCCGACTGAGGACCATGGTCTCGGATTTGGAGGTGCTGATCTTCATCCCAACCGCTTCACACTCGGCTGCGAACCGCTCCAGTGAGAGTTGGAGATCCCGGCTTGATGAAGCCAACAGTACCACATCATCTGCAAAAAGCAGAGATGCAATACTGAGGCCACCAAACCGGAACCCCTCAACGCCTCGGCTGCGCCTAGAAATTCTGTCCATAAAAATTATGAACAGAATCGGTGACAAAGGGCAACCTTGGCGGAGTCCAACCCTCACTGGAAATGAATCCGACTTACTGCCGGCAATGCGGACCAGACTCTGGCAACGGTCGTACAGGGACCGAACAGCCCGTATCAGGGGGCCCGGTACCCCGTACTCCCGAAGCACCCCCACACACAAGCAGAAATATCGAGATAACCAAACCCTCTGGGGAATTAATGACAGTGGTCGATACCAATGGACACGGAGGTCATCTTAAAATGTATCCCTTTTGATGTATTTTTGTTTTTTCTTGACTTCTTGCTTCAACAGCTCAAGCCCTGTCTGCTGTCAAGTTTGATGGAGCATCTTTTTGAGGACTTACTGTGTGACAATGAAGATTACCTCATACAAACAAAGTGACATTAACTTTTTTAAGCAGCTGATCCAACAAAAGCATGGCAAGCTGTCAACACCCCGATGAGGAAACAGTGCACCTCTACGTCAAAGGAGTCGACACAGACTTAAAGATCAACACCCCAACATTCAAGTCATCATATTCTTTAGCTTATCTACAAACCAATGGCCAGTATACTGTATGTTCCTTAGGGCAGTACAAGAGCTCTAAAGTGTAATATATCTCGTAATTCAAAACGTGTAATATGTCAAAGTAATGTAGCTCAGGACAAAGTAGAGATTACTAGTGGACTATAGGTGAAAGAAAGTTAGCACACTAAGGTTGAAATCTTGAACAATTTACATTAAAACAAAATAATTTATGTTCAAGATTTTAAAGTGGTCAATGACACTTCACACCCTGAACGAGAACACTACAGTTCTTTCAGTTCCAAACAGTTTTTAGGGAGTTTTGGCATTTGACTACAATGACAGTCATCGGAAGGTTGCGTACCGACCGGACAAAAAGCTTTTTAGTCATTGTGAAAATTAAATTATCTCATGAATTGCGGTGATGCCTGATCAATTCAAAGCCTAGCATTTTTAACTTCATATAATAATTTATAATTTATATGTAGCCTTTCATGTGACCCAAAGATGTTTAAGAAATTTGTCAGGTAAGTTTTCCTGTTTCATTGACATGGATAGGAGAACGGAGCTGCACATTTACCCGCATTCACATTAATGACACAGTGGTTTTTTTTGTTTGTTTGTTTGTTTGTTTCTCCCCCCTTCTTAACAAAAAGTTTGTTATTCCGTTTGGGCCTTGGATTAAAAAAAATGTGCAAGGCTAATGTTTAATAGATATATGGACTTTAGACCACAAATCTGTCCATCAAGTAAGCATTTGTCCATGGTCATCATCTCCACTTCTGGTGGAGATACCTTGAGCCAAATTTTAAAGGAACACACTGTTTATTAAAAACTTACCAGGTATTTTTTGAAATGGTTAATTTCAACTTGTCCCTGGAAAAAAAAAAACTCAATTTATGTGGAGCGATTATGATATTATAGTACTTTTTTTTGCATCGTCATTGACTGGAATTGATGATTGATGGAAGTGCCCACCTTTTCTGTAACCTGGCAATAGCGTGCTGGACATGCGCTTTACTCAAGTGAGTTCTCCGCAATAGCCATCTGGTATGTCTCCGCAGTAATTTGGTCGGGAAAGGCAGGACATTGTGTACAATAATTCGAGCTGATTGGACGATGCGTTATTCTACATGTTTGTTTTTACCAATCACGGACATGGGTGAAAATTTCGTCTTCGTTCTTGCCGAAAAGGGGAAAAGCACGAACATCTTACCAGCTAGAAATGCACGAAGCGCCCCTCGCTCCTCAACATTCAACAAGGAAACAGTGAGTAATTCTGCAAGAACCGAAGTAATTGCCGTGTCCATTCGTCCATGTTAGGTTTGTTTGTTAGCCCTGGCGTTGGCACTGGCTTCCTGGTTTCGTCACAGTTGCATATCCCACCCCCAAACACAGTGTCGCTCTGTGATTGGTCCGAAACACGGCGAATATCAGCGGAAGCGGTACAAGATGTATTCTCCGGGGTTTCACAAATACCGTGAGAATTAATTTTGCGAGAGCAAGGTTACCGTTTCTGTGCTTCAGCACTTTCAGCGAATGCTTGATAAGGCGAACCCTTGAAAAAATGCATAGACTGAGCACTGAGTGAAGCAGGATTACTACTGTTGATCGCGGTGAGTACACACGGTTCTTCTTCATCCGTTTATTTTTGTGAGGCTTCACATTATCAAACATTCTCTGAAAGTGCTGAAGCACACTCCAAAAGGTAGGCACTTCCATCAATCATCAATTCCAGTCAATGACGATGCCCACCTTTGCTTTGTTAAATTAAGTACAGTTTTGGCCATGTTTGGACAGTCATGTGATCATCATGACATATCGCGTGCTATAAACACACAAAGAATAACATGGCTGCCAGTGACTACAAAGAGACTCATGAGTAATTATTGCATCACACGGCCATCAAAGGTGGAATTAGACCCTATAGCAAAGTAGCACTTCTCCAAAAGCAGTACAGGCACGGGGGACTTGCCAAAGATTTGTGCCCATCCTAAAGTGAAGATGGATGGCTCGATAAGTGCGAAACATTCAGCCAGCCCATAGTGAGTAGAAGCTAGCGTCTGCAAGTTGCATATTACAGAGGCTCATGTTACCAGTCAAGTCACCATTGACATTACTCACGCTGGAAATGTAAGTTGCGGACGGTCCCAATTTTGGACGGTAAACATACGGCTCACTTTTACTCTGCTCAGCCAGCGACATGTTATTGTGCTCAGCGCTTACCCCACATTAGGGAGGCCACGCCCCAACCCCACACGGAAGGACACGAAACCTGACGTGCTGAGGATTACTCCAATCAGAATTGGCGCAGTATTTTTCTTGCCCATTACGTCAGCAAACTCCCATTCAGATGAACAAAGGCGGCTGTTGTTTACGCACCGGATATAATCACCATCATGACAAGGATAATGGCATTGCCCATGGTATGTTCTTATTTTGATACGTAATCAGTTAAAAAAAAAAAAAAATTAAAAAAAAACACGATTCAGGGAATAAGATGCCAGAGCTATCTGCACTTTTATTCTTTATACACAATGCCTAATTGAATACTGGAAAAATATTCATAAGTGGTGTGTTCTTTTAATGAGGCTAAAGGACCTGATCACGACAATACTTAAAGCCTTAAGTTTAAAAAAAATAAAAATATTACGCAACTGTCTGTGATGTACGACGGCGTATTAGGGCCACATACAAATATATATATATATATATATATTTTTTTTATGGGGCGGGAACAATATGACGAGAAAAAAGTGGAAAATTTGCCAGTTTTTTAATATGACAAGAAAAAAAGTGGCAAATTTGCCACTTTTTAATATGACGAGAAAAAAAGTAGCAAATTTGCCACTTTATAAACTGGCAACTATATTGTTAATCTCTGCTAAAGCAATTAATATCTCCTTGTTTGAAAACCCGACCGAAAAGTACATTTTAAGGAGTGCTTCCGCCGTAGAGATTTTGCAAACTGTGACTTGTGTAGCGTGACATATGCGTTTCCTTTCTGCCGACACAAGCAGCCGCACGGCGAGAGAAAAAAAGTGGCAAATTTGCCACTTTTTTTCTCGTCATATTAAAAAGTGGCAAATTTGCCACTTTTTTCTCGTCATATTAAAAAGTGGCAAATTTGCCACTCTTTTCTCGTCATATTGACCCCGCCCTCTAAAAAAAATATAGATTTGCACGTGGCCCTAATACGCCGTCATAGTGATGTGTAGCTCCTCCATACATTTATTAAAAACATATTGTACATACATATAATACTGTTCAAGAAATTAACCCAGTGATTGTCTACACATATACTGTACGTTTAGAACGTTGGTTATTTGTTTAAATGTAGTAAGATACACACGTTCAATGAAAATAGAAGTGACCTTAGAAGTGGAACTCAAAAATTAGCTAGGAGGAAATACAGTATCTACAAAATACTGCCTCATAAGAAAATGGTAACGTTTCATGGAAACATACAGTGCCATATGTCTAAAATGTGTGCGCATTTGATACGTTTTTGATCACTATGGTCACATTCATGATCATTTACATGCCATGAGTTACTACGCACGGTGGGGGGAAAAAAGTTTTGAAAGATAAATTTTGTGCCAATAATTCTAAAAACTCCAAAATGGCCATCATAATTTGATCAATTCCTTGATTTTAATTGAATCAATGCACATAAGAAAACAAACTGGTCAAATATAAATACTTATAAATAATGTATAGTTGCACATTTTTGGAGTTTATTTTCATTTACTATGGCACTTATTTCTTGTCAATTTATAGCTTTAAGGGACTCAACTAAAGCCAATCAATTCCAGTAATTTTTTGATTAAAATTCTTTCAAGTTGTGCTCACATTTCAAATGTTCAATTAAACATGCAATTTTTTGTGTCAAGCTGCTTCTTAAATGTAGATACGTGGGAGCATGACTTTACAGCCATATGAATGATTCAGTCAAGTTAATATGATGTGTTCATACTTCATATTGATGCGAAATATAAAATGTAATTGATCGCACTTCAAACTACCTTATTAAAGCAGGATCAATCAAAGGTAAAATTAAGCAAATTTAATCTGTTTAACATGCCCCTCTTTTTTCTTGTTTAGCGCTACCCATAACATTTTCATTTTCCTTTATGCACCTCAATGTCCAAGTGGCCTGTCTTTGTAGAACCAGATTTCAAGCAAACGTGACAAAAATTGTGGGAAATTAATTTTCTGCTGTAAGCAGTGATGCTCCTCAATAAGCAAAAACGAAAAAGATTTATTAGATTATCTATATATTTTTTTTCATTTTTTTTAAGAAAGGGAATATGCTCAAAAATGACAGTACATATATTTTTAGATGCATGGAAAGACAATAACAAGATGCAATTTTTACACTTTTCATCAACAAAAGATTTGTTTTAAGTTTGTTGCTCTTTTGGAATGAAAATAGATTGATATTTTTCAATAATTGGAATCTGACATGCGGCAAGTGGTTTTGAATATTGGTATGTCATATTCACAGCTGAAAATGAACAGTTTGTATTTGGGCCCAATTGTTAAATAATAATTGGCAGGTTTATATGGTATTTTCCAAATCTATTAGGTTGTCATTCTACTACGGCATAACAACTGCTACTTTGAGTGGGGAAAATCTACAAACTGCTTAAACTATGCAAAAGTTTAAAAAAAAAAAAAAAAAAAAAAAAAAAAGACAATATGCTTGCTGACAGAAAACTTTGCAATAAAGTGAATGTATTCAAATGTCTTTTTCCAGATGCTTTAGAACTCATCACAGTATTTTGTATGATAAAATATGTCTTGTTTGGAATGAATATACAGTACATATGTATGCTCATAATTTAACTCCACTTGCTAAAGAGGTATTTCACTGCCAAAAACACAGACTACTGAGGTGAAATCTGCTTATCATCAATAAGCGCATTCATTATGACGATAATGATGATAATGCTCTTAAGTCTTGCTGTATGTCTAAATAAACTGTTTTAAAAAAAATTACTTTTGTCTTTTCATGTTTAAGATTAGACAATGCAAACCCTTCACATACAAACTATTAGACAGGTGGCTAGAACTACCTTCAGAGGTTTCCTCCCATATTCCAAAACATTCTCTTAACGAAAGTCTCTAAATTGTCTGTAGGTGTGATTGTGAATGGTTGTTTGTCTACATGTGCCCGGTGCCTGGCTGGCGACCAGTTGAGCGTGTACACTGCCTCTTGCTTAAAGTAAGGTGGGATTGGTTTCATCTCACTATAGAAAATGGATGGATTTCACAGTTTTCTGCAGAGAAGTCCCAAATGTTTGTGCTAGCTTACTAGAACACCAGTGGTGGCTGGTCACTATAGACCCTTTCGTGGCCTACGTCACGATGACGTCACAGTGTTTACTGGAGGCAAAAACAACCACTGGAGGCAACGAAGTGCAGCTAGAAGTAAACAACGCTGGTTGTCTGTAGAAAATGTCGTCTTGTTGTGTTTTTTGGTTGTCAGAACCTTAAAAGCACCAACAAAAACTTGACATTCTATCGCATCCCAGCCTCTGCCAGTCAGAGTAATCGCAGACCAGCCATCTCGATTAGTTAAACGTGATTAGACGAAAGGACTGAACTGAGGCTATCATTAACAATGCTCGTTTTTGCAGCGCACACTTCATATCAGGTAAGATTTAACTATTAGCTTCAGCCTGGACAATGATGTGGGCGAGAATTAGTTGTGATTGAAATTACTTAAGTTAGTCATTATTTGTGGGATTCTTTTTACATGCACCGACTTACAAAAAGTCCGTTTTTACATGCTACATGCGCGAATGCTAACCGCTAGCTAACCAAACGTTAGCTGTATGTTTCAGTTTTGTTGAGGAGAAAGCCGCCACAATGGTTCCGATAACTTCTTGTCAAATTTTTGTAGGAGAGGTACATTCCTCGTATATCCTCGTCTTCTGTCCCTGTCGTTGACTTGGCAGAACTTGCGACCACACGACACAAAAGTCCTCGCTCAAGTTCTTATATTCTAAATTTTCAACATGTCCATTCAAGACGTAGTTTTAGACATCTAATGATTTACAGGCTTCAGTTTATCTTTAGTATAAACAGTTTTTCTAGAAGGTAGATTTAAATGTCCGGCTATTGCACGGTGGGTAGTCCCGTTAAATCATCTATCCAGTGCGTGAGTGCGTAGGGGTCAGTAAATATCGTCCCATCAGTCAGAGTTAACTTTTTAAAGAAACATTCACGGTCATGGGGAGTCATTTTACTCACATATTACCTCAAATGGCCATTTTCCACGTCCATTCCGACGTGAACTTTCTGTGAAAATATGCTGACCGGTGTTAGAACCACATGCCACTGAGGTGTTTTTGCCTCCAGCTAAGCCCCGCCCTTTAAATTGAGTCACATTGTTTACAAACTCTGAAGGGGTCTATAGAGGGCTCTAGCACATATGCTTTAAAGGGGCTGTCTGCCGGATTCACTCAGGAAAATGCACTTTTTAAATATAGGATGTACACACTTTAACTTTCTCACAGTCTACACATCTGTGTTCGTTAATCCAGGAACTCGTGCAGTCCACATTGAAGTTATTGAGTCAATGTCCACCTCATCCTTAATAAATGCACTCAGAAGATTTTTTGCCATTAGAGGGCCTTCCAAAGTTTTCAGATCAGATCGTGGCACAAATTTTATCGGAGCATGCAGAGAGTTACAGTTTAACACCGACGATTCTGAGATTAAAAATTACCTCAACAACGAAGGCTGCACATGGACGTTTAACACGCCACACTCATCACATATGGGTGGTTCTTGGGAAAGAATGATAGGCACTGCACGCCGCATTTTAGATGGAATGTTATTGCAGCTAGGTCCTACACGTCTCACCCATGAAGTCCTCACAACTCTAATGGCGGAAGTTATGGCAATCATCAATGCTCGGCCATTGATCCCTCTAACTACAGATCTAGACTCACCCACTCTGTTGACTCCATCTATGCTTCTAACGCAAAAAGCAACGTCCATGTCAGCTCCTCAATGGCGGAGCCAGAGGGGGGGCCGGGGTGGCACGTGCCCCTGCTGAAATGTGATTGGACCCAGCAGACGCCAAAAGATTGACATATCACGCCACCGGCGCAGTGACGTCGCACGCCTTGCCGATGCAGCCTCCCAGCATTTTTTTCAAGCAGACGCCTACTAATTGTTATGCCCCTCCTGAACAGTGGCTGGCGCTACTTACGACAAAGCATTATAATCCACCTCACTAGGAGTCTGGAGAAGGAGAATCATCTGTTTTAAGGAGCAGTCTCCTGAGTACCGAGAATGCATGTTGGCGTTTGGCTATATCATGTTTGTTTGCCTGTGAGACGTGAGTGACTGTTTAAAATAACTTTTATGTTCAGATTATGGGTGTCAAAATTGTCACGTTATTATCTCGTTAACTTAAAGTGCCTTTAACGGCACTATATTTTTTTTTTTTAACGCTCGATTAACGACCGCTCCTTATTTGGAAAGCCTCTACTCAGGGAATTCTAGTCACCACGCAGTAGAAACGTCCACGTCAAAACTACCCAATAGAAAAGCACTGGAGCTAAAATACAGTGTTTAAGGGGCAGAATATAGGTGGAGGAGCCATTTGGACTGTGTCTCACCACTACCACCCGTGCCTTGCTTTGAAAGAACGCACTCGTTTAGCCGTTGCGTTCGCACCGAGCACCAAGAGGCATCCATGGGCACTCTGAAACCCCTGTGAGAGTAAAGAGCCGAATGGATGCCGTCTTGACAGTTGGAGTGAGCCCAATCCTATTTATCTTTAAATGTGAGGCGTATTTTATTCAGCATCTCCACAAAATATCTCATCAAGGTGAAAGTGAAACTACCGATGTGTTTGCTGTAACAGTAGAGCGGCCTCAGCTGCGTCTCGCATCCGAGAACTTAACAAAATAAAAGCGTCCGACGTCATTAAAAGGAGTCACTATAACACAATTTAGCAGTAATAAATTAAATGATACTGCCTAATGTGTGGGGATTGGCGTCAAGTTGTATTTTACAATTTTAAAATGTGCAGAAACTCGTAAGTTACTTATTGTTTAAAATTACAGCGCTATTTATTAATAGAACAATGAAAAGAACACATCGGTCGTTTCTGGTTCCTGTGCAGTAAAAATTCGTCATTTTACAATGCACATCCTATTTCACTTCACAAAATAAAAGCCTAGAGCGAATGCATATATTTGTGGGGATTGTGTTGTATTTTACAGTTTTAAAAATGTGCATAATTTCACAAGTTACTTCATGTTAAAAATTAGGCAGCTCCTAATATGAAAAGAGAAATGCATTGAGCTTTCACTATTGTCTTACAAATGCAATTATACCATGTTGTAGTGATAGAAAAATGACCAAAACAAATCAGTCACGCTTTGGTTTGGTTTTACAGTACAGCACATATTTTTTTATTTTTTTTTTACTTTTTTTTCTTGAATTGTTATGAAATTACTCTATCAATGAATTTTTTAATTCTTTTAATTGAATTGTGATGAAATTACTCTATCAATGACTTTAAAAAAACAAACATTGAAATTGTACATTTTATTGTAAATGTAGGTATAAATTGAGATATAAAATGTGCAATTAATGTGTGATTAATAGTCAGTTAATTATTGAAGTAATGCGATTAATTATGATTACAAATTTTAATCCACTGACACCTCTAGTTCAGATAGATTGTTTTGGACGGACATCAATAAGCAACGTAGTTTTGTGCAAGCTAAAAATAAGTATGTTGTTGTTGTTATGCAATACAATAGCACCCTCCAATGGTTGAAAGTTCAAACAGACACTAACTGACGTTTGCATTTACAGGTAGAAGTGGAGGATTTATTAACATTATTATTAATTAATCACATTAATAAATTATGTGGTTGTAAATGAAGTAGTAGTTGGAGTAATAAATTTATTTTTCATCGGGTGTGTGGAAAATGAAACGACAAGGAGAGTTTGGCACTTAGACAGCATCTTTAGTCATACTGTAATACAAATTTGCATTATGTTCATATTATAATGTTATGTTGATAAAAGTACTGTAATTGCATGAATACAGTATCTGCGTGTGCGTGCAAGTTCATTCAAGTTAAACAGTGCTGAATTATTATTTTTGTACATTTTATACATTCTTAATAAATGGCACATTATGTGCAAAAATCTCCCCTGTGCTTAATATGTACTTAAATATATTTGAACTTCGATAGAGACTCCGATTTAAATAAATTTTCATGAAAACAAATTTGGCATCATCTTTGGATGAAGTATCCTTGCCCCCCCCCCCCCCCCCCCCCCTATTTATAAAAGTCTGGCTCCGCAACTGCCGGACGGAACATTTGACTTAAACGATATGTACAAAAAACAATACCCTCTAGTGGTGAAGTGCGTATTACGCTTGATTCATTTGAGTTGACGTCAGACACTCCTGGAGAGCAACACACACACGCTGGAGCGTTGGCCTACGTAAGGCTGTAAGTAATTATTTGTGTTCATTTGTATAAACTTTATTCAAGCTATAAAAAAGCCAATAAAGTTCGGTTGAAGGTTTTGTACAAAATGGTGTTAAAAACGAGTCAGTGAAGACATTAGCATCCGTTAGCCTTTTATGCTAGTGGACTTGAGCTAACTATGTTAGCGTACCTTAGTTATGTTGTTTAATTTATTTAACTTATTGGTGATTATTATTTCTTTACATTTGTGATTGGATTGATAGTACTGTGCTAATGTGCTGTATTGTATTTTTGTTTCAGTTTTACAGTTAATTAAATAAAAAGATAAAAACTACAAAAGACATCTCATCTGTTAACTGTCTGTGTAGCTGGATATAGCAGACACGTCTCGTGAGGACAGAACATTGGTGATTTCGTCCTAAACCCCCCCCCCCCCAGCCTGTATTTTGCCATTTTGTGTTTGTTTTGTAAACAGTGGGGCGTTTCTGTGGAAAGACCAGCCAATCGCAGAGCGGTGGGGTGGCGTGTCGCAAACGGGGCCGGGCGAACGTGTCAGCTGCATGACGTCACTCCCGCGGCAATTTGAAAGCATGCACGGATTATTATTATTTTTTTTCCACTCACTCACTCACTCACTCACTCACTCACAGAAGCTTACGTGTGTGAATGAGTGAGTGAAAGAAAAAAAATAATCCACTGTTGAATTCAGCCTGCATTGGACCACATGGTTGTGGCTGCGGCACCACGGGAAACTGCATCCACCAGTTAGGCATGGCCAGGATCTGCGATTGAATGGCGGGAAAGCATGACTGTTGCACCTGCTGACACAAAGAGAGAAACTCAAAGTTATTATCCAAATGACTAATTGAACAACAAGCTCATCTGATGAATTAACCTATTCTATGGCTGCTCTATTATGAAGAAAATACTTATCATGAACCATTTGGTGATAACTGAAATCACAATTAGGACAACCATCTGTTTTTTTTTGGTACAAAACAAGAAAATGTTTAAACTTAACATGAAAGAAAATATTAAGACTAATGCATTTCTTTGAAACACTATATAATTACCTGAGTTCCTTTTGATCCCAAAAACATTTATTAGTTATTTGAAAATAAGAAGGTGCAAAGACATACCGGTACATACACAACTCGAAAAAAAAGTACACAATACACAAAACAGTTTTAATTTTTAATTGTAATTGTTCGCAAATATAATTTATATTTGTGGGGGGAAAAAAAGTATTTTTTTTGTTTTTTTACTTTGAAGTAATCCATCCATCAATCCATTTTCTTGACCGCTTATTCCTCACAAGGGTCGCGGGGGGTGCTGGCGCCTATCTCAGCTGGCTCTGGGCAGTAGGCGGGGGACACCCTGGACTGGTTGCCAGCCAATCGCAAGGCAACTTTGAAGTAATGCATAAACGTTATTTGCGTCACGCAAACTCCGTGTGGCTATTTACGCTGGCGTTAGTGAATTAGACGCTGCATATCAATGAGTCTTATTTGCATTGGGGTGGGCATATTTTGCGTCAAATGTATGCAAATTTCCTAATTTACATATGCGCAAATAACACCGGTGCACGCTTGTAAAAAGAGGAAGGAGAAACTGTGAAGGTAATTGATGAATCATCAACTCACTATGGAGCTAAATATGATGCAAAAGTAACTCGTAAAAAAAAAATGTGTACCTGTAGAAAAAAGTTGACATTTTTATTTGTAAAAGGCGTGATTTACCTGTAAAAAAAAATGTACGTAAAAAAAAAAATTGTGCGTAAAAAAAATGTACCTGTAAAAAAAATAGAAAAGGTGTACTTAAAAAAAAAAAAAAAAAAAAAAAAAAAAAAGGACGTTAAAAAAAATTGGACGTAAAAAAAAAATTGGACGTGTTTAAAAAAAAATAAAAATTGTACCTGTAGAAAGTATTTTGTATCTGTAAAAATCACAATTTGTACCTGTAGAAATGACAAATTGTAGTCAAAGAAGTCGCCACTAGGAGTCACAAGTGTTTTTTCTGCTGCTGTCCAGTCACGGGACTTTTGCTCCAAATCTGACGCCGAGAAATGTAGCAGAACGATTCGTACTCGTAGAGCTCCGTGATTTGCCCGTCTTTGGAAGGGGGCGGGCTCTGGAGGATTTGGGAGTGGGCTGAAGCTCAACCTCATTGGTTCAGCGAACGACAGTGGGTTGATCTCAAAAGAGGTCACGTTATTCTCATTAGTATGCAAGAGGTCTCAAACAAACAGAGTAGCAACACGAGTGTATGGTCATTTTGGAAGAAGAGGACGTCGCAGGCGTGAAAATGTCAACATGCTTCAATATACCAACACAGTGTGGAGCAGCTTAAACCTTGGTTGACATGCAGAAACCTCAAAGTGGGCATCTACTGAGTAACATGCAATAGCGATTTACTGTTGGGCTATTGTATTTCAGAAAAAAAAAAGAACATCTTGCTTTGAAACAAAAATTAAAACAGTATGAAAGCGAGAGGCGGCATGGCTGGATGACTGGTTACCATGTTCACTTCCCAGTGCTGAGGACGCAAGATCAACTCCAGGCTTTGGGCTTCCTGGGTGGAGTTTACATGTTCTCCCCATGCCTGACGTTGCGTTGTCAAAGAGAGTAAACCATTTCCAACACTTTAAATTGATCAATAATCCATAACTTTAACACCCACACATGTGAACTGACCAATGGTATGTACATATGGAAAAATCTGAATTTAAACCTCTTGACATAGGTTTCAGCCCGATGGCAGCGATATGAAATAATAAACTTCAAAACACATTTCAAACACTTAAAATAATCTTCCCTCACTTAACAATTCACTGAACAATTTATTCTCTCACTTTCATCCATCCATCCATCCATTTCCGTAACCGCCGACACCTTACAAGTGTCACAGCGGTGCAGCCTATCCCAGCTGGCTACGGGCAGTAGGGGGGGTACACCCTGAACTGGTTGCCAGGCAGGCACTCAGAGACGAACACCCCTCTACACTCACAAGCACACCTAGGGACAATTTAGAGTGTGCAATCAACCTGCCATGCATGTCTTTGGAAGGTGGGAGGAGACCAGAGTACCCGGAGAAGACCCACGCAGACATGCAAACATGCAAACTCCACCCAGGAAGGCCAAAGCCTGGACTTGATCTTGCATCCTCAGCACTGGGAGGCGAACGTTTGTTTAAATTTTGGATGATAATTGATAAAAATAAGAAAAGTAAATGTTTCCTCAAACTACTCACGTTTGTCTCTGTCCAGTCTGTCGTGTGGAGCTCAAATCCACAAGTTGAACAAATTCCCTTTAGGTGAGTCATTCTGATTCGTTGGCCAAGTGTAACTTTGCTGAAGTTGACCTCCCTCCAATGTACAACTTTCACCTCTGCTCCCTCCTGAAATAAAAATGTCCAACAATTGTAGATTTAGCCTCTAATATTTAAAGGTATAGTTTTCTTTGGATGAATGTTAAGAATTGTTTGGCAAAAATTTAAGCCGGATGCCCTTCCTGTCATGATCTGTACTGTCAGGCTGTGCTCTCAGGTTATGTTTTACTTGCAGTAGCAGCCTGACCAGTGGATGGGTCCCAGGAGACGCACACCTGCAATCACTTCACAATTAGTGTGTGTGTGTGTGTGTGTGTGTGTGTGTGTGTGTGTGTGTGTGTGCGTGCGTGCGTGCGTGCGTGCGTGCGTGCGTGTGTGTGTGTGTGTGTATAAGGCAGCTGAAGTCATAGTCACTTGTCGGACTATTTGCTTTGCTCACCTCCTTAGCCCAACTGTAGTCTCGACTTTCTGACCTTGATCCTGCTCCTCGACCACGTTTAGCCTCGCCCGTTTTGATCTTGCTTCTGTGGTTTTTCTGTAAGTACTTTTACCTGTTGATTACGATTTTTCTTGCTGCCCTTTTTGTGTGTGTAGATTACCGCGTTTTGACGTGCGCTTTTTGTTCTTCTCGTTCCTTGCATTTGCAAGTGATTTCAGTTGTACTTTGTTCATTGTGTGCTCTTTGTGTAATAATTAAATTTTTGTGTTCCTACTTGGTGTCTGCATTTTTGGGATCCACTGCTTACACGTAACACTGAGACAATCCTCTGCATTTACCGCAGCTTGGGATCGACTAACAGTTTGCACTGGCTTGTGCTCCTGTAGGCTGAATCACAAACTAGAAATTGAGGGTGTTATGTTTAATGCACTAGTGGTTATGCTCTACAGGTATGGGATGTGAACTCAAAGGATTACGTGGAAGCAGCTAAGAAAGGCAGCTAGAGGAATACTGATGTTTTCTAGAGGACAGTCTCCATAGTGCATGTGCGTTAGTGTGTTTGCTTTTTTTTTTTAAATGATGATGCTCGAGCCACGTGTTTTGATCATCCTGGTTGGGCGAATCTAATGAAGAAATACAGATTAAAAAAGACATACTTTTCTGTGTGTGTGAGCGCGTGCGACAGAGAGAAAAAATTACATCTGATATCTTGACATCTCCGTCTTCTTGTTGCACAATTTCCTTTATTGGCACAGGAGTTGAGGCGGGGAATAATAAGTTCTTTCCCTCCTCCTACAGCTGGAGTGGGACATCCACATCAGCTGCAACATATACAGCTGTATTTTTACGTGAAAGGAGGACCCCAGTCTCCTTCCCCAAGGCGTAATTTGAGAAGCGAAAGGATCTCCCTTCATGAACCTCAGAAGCCTGTGCTTCAAACAGAACAATTCTTCTGACTTCTTTGCCATCACTAATTGCCGCTGTTGTATTGAGGAAGGACCCCAAGGCCTCCACAGTGCCATTATCTTGTAAGGCCCATTGTTTGTATTTCGTGGAGACCCTCAGAGCCACCACTTTGGCGGTGAGTGGAGGGAGCGTGAATAGTTACCAAAGATTTTCCATTCTGGGGAAGGGGGGCAAAAAAAAAAAAACATGATTATGTGAAACTTTAATTACAACGAAAGGCCGATGGTAAATCTCATTTTGAAGTTAAAAAAAAAATAAAAAATAATCAGCCTAGCTCATTCCTTTTATTTGATTGGTGGCCACATGGCTATGAGATAATGTCAGCTGTTGAAAACAAAATAGAATATATATATATATGTATATATATATATCTGGTTGCCAGTCGGACAGTCACTCATCTTCCAACCACTTTACCTGTGTGCGAGTCCCAGTAGCAATTATTTAATTTCTTTTTTTTTTCTGTATTTACATGGCCAATAGGGATCACTAAACTACAAAACATAACACTTGGTCGTAATTTGGCATATTTCCTATATGTCCTATTAATTGGATAAATAAAGAAACCCAATAGTTTTACTTGCATAGCAGTATGCTCAAACCTACTCTGCTGTGGCCAAAATATTGTTAAATACTTTTCTGGGGAGAAAAATGTCGAAACAATAGCAATAACCAACCATATAATTTCTCCTACCTTTCACGAGTTCCCCATCTGTGCGTATTTAGTGATTTAGGCGCTACCAGATTCCTCCGTTTTACCGGTTAAAGCAGTGCAAAGTCGACGCAAACCTTTAGTGAAGAGGCCCCTATGTTGCTTGCCTAGCATTCTAAATGTATTTAAAGCAGCTATATGGAAGATTTAAAATTTCAAATCGCTATTGGCACCTGTGGCTGAAAACAAACTGCACGCTCGTACACGCTGCGCACACTCGTACGTGCACCACCTCAATACTGAAGACTGGGCTCTTCATATCCGATTCAACTATGTTTTCAGAGGTAATAAGTTTTATAATGTTATACAAAGCTGGCCACTTCACGGAATGAGACTCTCGATCCCCACTAAACAATTGATGTCCATGGGACGTGCAGATCATATTGCTTTAGTCGGTCGAAGTCCAGTCCTGTGCTGTACTCCAAAATGATGTGCAAATTACGTCAATTAATTGGACCTCATTCCGATGTTAATATGCAGTTACATATTGTAGTCACCCCGCTCGACGGACGTCAACCTGATTCTAGTCATTATTAGGCGGCACGGTAGTCTAGTGGTTAGGACGTCCGCTTCCCAGTTCTGAGGTCTCCGGTTCGAGTCCAGGCTCGGACCTTCCTGGGTGGAGTTTGCATGTTCTCCCCGTGCCCGCGTGGGTCTTCTCCGGGTACTCCGGTCTCCTCCCACATTCCAAAGACATGCATGGCAGGTTAATTGGGCGCTCCGAATTGTCCCTAGGTGTGCGTGTGGGTGTGGATGGTTGTTCGCCTCTGTGTGCCCTGCGATTGGTTGGCAACCAGTCCAGGGTGTCCCCCGCCTACTGCCCAGAGCCAGCTGAGATAGGCGCCAGCAGCCCCCGCGACCCTTGTGAGGAATAAGCGGTCAAGAAAATGGATGGATGGATGGATATATATATATATATATTTTTATTTTTTTTTCGTGGCACTTGACATTGTTTTCATTTTTTTTTTTTTTTAAAGCAGCCTTCCGCGGAGTAACAGCAGATGTCTGGGGCAGCGAAAATCTGTACTAGTTCCGTCTTCGCGACTACAGGAAACCAACTGACGAGAACGTGCATGACGTCACATCCTGCAGACAGAGGGCGGGAAATTCGAAGGATTCGGACCGGACGCTTCGTAAGTAATATTGGCCAGAGGCTTGTAGGAGTACCCACTGTGAACAGCTAAGATGTTGATCTACTAATTAGAATATGTTTCAGTAATAAATGGTCAAATAAAAAGGCTATTGTTAAGATATTTTTGGGGGAAATCCTCCATATAGTAGCTTTAAATCTTTTATTTATTTATTTTTAATTCATTAGTATGACAATTTGAAATCTTTGGGAAAAAAACAATTAAAAAATATTCCTTTTTTATTTTTCCTAATTGAAGATATGCTTCTTTGTGTGCGTAGGTCACGTTTTGTGTGCGTAGATCGGGTTTTTGGATGGATGGATGGCTAGATAGAACAGACCAACAAACGCAGAAAAAGGATAAATGGCATATGATGGTCTGATAATGACATCACTATTTACTGCAGGGAGACTAGTTAATCTTCACCTCACATGGGCTACATGACACAATCAGCACTCAAAGGTCAGATTAGAAAAAGAAAGCACTCAGTCATTGAAAAGAAAAGCTGGCAGGAGCCTGCTGGAAGAGAAACGATATAAAAGGATTTCCATGGCTGCCATTACAGAGTTTCAGAGTAAGTCTCCCAACAGTTTTTTGTTTTCTTTTTCATTATAAAGTACAGCATTACAACACATTTACGATCAAGTGAGCGTTGAATTAGCAGACCTGTGGCTTGATTCTAAACAATTCACTGAAAAAGACTTAAAAATTACAACCCCTATAAGTGAGTAGATGCAAATGTATTAATAATCACTTTTACATGTATTTGTCTTCCAGAGATTGGAATTGGTCTGGTGGGATTTGGTTTATTTTTTCTACTGTTTGGTGTGTTGCTGTACTTTGATTCTGTTTTGCTGGCCTTTGGGAATGTAAGCTGTATTTTACTTTACCATTTCTGTAGTATGACAGATAAATTACAGGTAATTTTTCATCATTTGCTTTCTCCCTCAGATTTTATTTTTGACAGGTTTAACATTTATCATAGGCTTGAGGAGGACATCTCACTTCTTCTTCCAAAGACATAAGTTCCGAGGGTCATTCTTCTTCCTGGGAGGTGTGTCACTGGTGCTGTGCCGTTGGACAATTATTGGTATGCTGGTGGAGGCTTATGGCTTCATCCTTTTATTCAGGTCAGTTACAAACATTCACAAATCAAGGACAAAAATAATTTTAATGACAAACTGTCCACCTGAATATATATAAACATTCCAAGGTTATAAACGTGATCTAAAACTCCAAGGTTCCACTGGAAAACAAATGTTGGAATTACAACTGGCTGCAAATCGCTATGTTCATGACTGACTTGTGTGTTTTGTTTCAAACGGGAGCTTGGTTTAACCCGAGGATATTCAATGTTAGCATAGCTCAAAGCTAGCCGACATCAGTTGTGAAAAACAACTGGTAGACTTGTCTAGCAACTCAAGTTACAAGTTGAGGTGACAGTGGACAAATTAGTCGTCCATTGCTAGAGCTCTCCATTGCAAGCCGGCGAGACTCCCTTGTTCGCCGAGCTGCTCACTCGAGTCCAACCCAAGACACGCTTAGGACCGCCCCCTCATTTGAATAACATTTCGACTTGGCAGTACGGACCAAAACTGCCAAAATTAAAAATAAATGACTAAATAAATAAATGACAAAGTGAAAATAAACATGGATATAAAAAAATATAATTCAAAAATTAAATGCAAATGTATTTTGTTCAATATATTTCTATTTTTATTAATGTTTTGGATATAATTTTCGAATTATCTTTTTTTTTATATCCATTTTTAGTAATTTATTTATTTAATTAATTTATTTTGAATTTTGGCAGAGTTGGTCCTCCACAGGCACGTTTCCACTTTTCTATTTCATTGGTCTCAGCAAGTAGTTCTTCCGGTCGGCGTACGAGGCGCTCAGGCATTTTACAACCGGCTCTGTTAGGGCAAGGGAAGTAACACAAAACAAGAGATTTTGCATAAGTTCTGAATGACAACTTACAGTTTTAGAATGGTGTTGGTAGGTGGTTGACAATGGTAATGAGAGAAAATGACCACGCAGTGCTCTGAACAGAGGCTACAGTCAGGAACAGAGGGTGTTTCAAAGGAAACGCGGATACACAAAAGAACTAAAGATTTAACCAAATGGATTCACAGAGGCTCTTACCCCCCCAAAAAATACACAATGGAGCACAACTGGCTGAACCGCTGGCACATTCAAAGCTGCATTTCAAGAAAACAGGCACCAACCTTTGTGGGGCCCCCTCATTGACATAATGCATTTCCTAGCCCCTTCCCCCTAACCCCAACCATCAAAAATTATTGCCTACCCCCAGTCCTTACCCTAACCTAGTGCTTCTCAAATAGTGGGGTGAGCAAACCCCCCCCCCCCCCCCCCCCCCCCCCTCCCAGGGGGGCGCGAGGCTTCGTCAAGGGGGACGCGTTTGACCTCGGGGAACATTTTTTTTTTTTTTTTGATTTATGTATTTTTTTATTTTACTGTCTTAGAATAAAGCAATTGCACCTCCACTACATTAGGGGGCAGTGGCGCTCTCATTGGCAGAGTGTGCGCAGGGAGCATTCGCTCGGTGGTGTAGGGGTTTTCTTTGCACTGAGCATGCACGCTTTGCACAGCACAGAGTATGAGTATGAAGTGTAGGCACGAAGTGTAGCAGACCCTCAAGTGACACCATGAAAAATAGGGATGAGAAGACAGGCGGAGAGCGACGGAGATAAAGAGACAAATGAAAGTCGCCCGTAAGCTAAGCCAAGGAAATATGACGAAGCCATGGGGGGGTGGGGCGCGAGATGAGAAATATTTGAGAAGCACTACCCTAACCGCAACCATAACCCAATTGAAACCTAAACTGTAAAACCAAGTCTTTACCCTCAAAAAGGGGTCTAAACTTGTGGGGCCCAGCAAAATGGCCCTACAAAGACGTGTTAGCCCCACAAATCTGTGAAATCCTAAAAATTGGACCCACCATGTAACAAAAACAAGACCACGCAAACACACACGCACGCACAGTAGACAAAATGCACTGCAGCACAGATACAAAACAATAAATGACTGTGATGGATTAAATGCAGAGGTAAAATGTTGTGTATGCATGCTGCATCAAAGTTTATTAAGGACCCACCTTATTTGTTGCTGTTTACTTTCTATCCATAGATCTTTCTTTCCAATGGCCCTGGGATTTGTGCTGTCAGTGGTAAACATCCCTTTCCTCAATGCTGTAAGAATGTTTTCCAAGCAGCTCAACACACAACAGGCTTCATCTCACTTTTCCAAAACGTTAGACTCTCATTCAGATTGGCAATCAATTCATTTTGTTTTTGTTTGTTTTTTTCCCTTCTTTTTGACAGTTTTTGCAGAGTGGTTCCGGTATGGTCTGAGAGCACACATTTCACAAGCCTGACGGACAGTTGAAAACTGTGTGTGTGTGTGTGTGTGTGTGTATATATATATATATATGTATATATATGTGTGTATATATATATATATATGTATATATATGTGTGTATATATATATATATATATATATATATATATATATACACACATATATACACACAATCTATATGTGAAAGGCTCTGGCAAAAGGGCAACCTGGCAATAGCCAGATTGATAATTGTGATTCACTCAAATTCTCCACAATATCAATCTTCGACTGCTCCAAGGTGGGGTATTCTGAACAATTCGTCGAGCTGATTGGACGATGTGGCAACTTGTGCATGTCTACATAACTTTTGTTTTGACCAATCATGGCAACGGATGAAAATGTCATTTTCGTTCCTGTCGTTAGGGAAAACAAAAAGCATGAACATCTTGACCAGCTAAAAATGCACGAAGCGCCACTCGCTGTTCAACAGTCAACAAGGAAACGGTGAGTAATTCTGCGAGAGCATAATAACTTTAGCGCCATGATAGGATACTTTGGCCGTTTCTCGATACGCATTCTTGTCCGTACTTACGTCCTCATGATGTCATGAAACGTCATCAGTCACGGCCCAATACTGTTCCAACTGCAAATACGCAAAAAGCAAAAGCATTGAATGGACGGAATACCCGGATGTTGTTCTTCCTGCGAGCTTCCTGCTTGTGACACAGTGCCGTAACTGCACCACGTGACTAGATATTATATAATTACGAGTACTATTTTAAAATATCATTTGAAATTAAATTATACATGGCATTTATCCAATTTACGATAATATTGAGGTGGGGGGGTTCTGGAAAGATACCGGTGAGAGTTGCAGATTTTGTTCTGATTCTTCTGAAATTGTGATGATGCAATTTATGTTCAAGTGTGCAGATCCCCAAAATATGGGAAGGAAATCAAGATTGACGAAATTTATTCCAAAACACAGCTGCAAAAATACAATAGGACACTTGCAAATTAAAGAAAAGAGCTTGCAAAAGGCAAGAATCAAAAGCACCGAAAAAAAACAAAAAACAAATCAAACAAGGGCGAGACTGAGGTGAGACGGGAATCAAAGGTGAGGTCGAGACTAGTTGGGCAAAGTTAGTGGATCAGCAAGAGGATTAGTCCGACAAACTGGTGTACTCAGCTGCCAAGCAGCCTAATCAACACAAAACAGGTGTGTAGGAAGAAAGAAGAAAAAATGTGATGCTTCTCCGCTCCCACTCGTTCCTTGAAGAACGAAATGCATCTTGGGATATATTCACAGCCAAGCCTTCACCAAGCAACAACCGATGCATCCTTGGTTTAAACTAGCAAAAAAAGAACGACATCTGGGAATTCCGTGTGGTCTTGGCATATTTTCGATTAGAACAGTATACTTGGGCCGCCATTGATGACGTCTCGCGAAATCACAAGGATGTAAGTAAAGTTTTTAACTGATGTATGTTGTACAAACACATTTTGAAACATCCAAATAGTAGTAAAAATCCAATGAAAGCAAGTCACATGATATAACTGCGATGAATTACTGAAATAAGCCAGCGAGATATGCGTGCTTGGGAAGTACGTTTTTGAGACCGGGCTTACCAAGACCCTGCTCGTTGCGTCACAAGAACGTACTCTTGATATTGGGAAACGGCTTCCCACGGTGTCGCCGCTTCCTGGTTTTGTCACAGCTGCATTTCCCGCACCCAAACCCAATGTTGTTTTGTGACTAGTCCATACAAAAAGTGTACATATCAGTGAAAATCAACGGGTTCAGTACAAGATGTATTCTCTGGAACAATCAATGGAGAAGTGGGGCCAGATTCTGAACAAGTGCTCACTTGACTTGACCCATCATTGTGCGAAAGAGACTCAGAAAGTTCGTATTGATTTACAAGAAGTAAAAACTACATTAAAGCACAGATCTCTTTTCAACTGTGGAAGCTGAACAAAAAGAAGAATTGACAGTTTGAAAATGAACTGAAAGCCTATAAAATAAAGAAGCATCAACGTCACACGGAAAATTACAAACAAGGAACTGTCTACAAATTGACGACTGGTGGACAGCGCACTGAGCGCAGCCAGGATGTCAGGACACCGGTTGGGACTAACGCCAAAATCTTCTCCTCACCAGCGAAAAAAGGGACAACCAATCAGGATTACACCAGTGCATCTTCCTCCGATGAACATTTTTTAGATCACAGCCCCAGAAGAAAACCAGGAGGGGTCAGAGAAAGCTGCGCACATCATCCAGGAATGGGTACAGCATAGTCACACGGAACTCCAATCGGTGGTAGAATTCACAGTAATTAATATTTCTGATTATTTCCTGACTGCCCCTCAAATCAATGTTCTGAGTCATGGGCAATCCTTTGTCCTACAAATAAGATTAATCATTTTAAAATGAAAGTCGACTCCTTTAGGTTTTTCCGACAGCTTCATTTGAAACATTGTTTTTCACAATAAAGTGTATGAGACTGAGACAGGACCACAGGATCCTCTGGATAAATTTAAGGGGGGGGGATCCACCTTTATACCTCCAGGCGTCCCCATTTCCACTGTTGTCACAATTAGTAAACTGGTGGAAAGGTACATCACCCAAATCATCTTCCAAACATGTCGCCTGTGTAGCAGTTTCCTTCGACTCATACTCACTCCATAAGCATCTCATCCACCATCTGAAACAAAGTTTGAACTGTTATTAACTTGGGCGTGGTGCCTTCAACACAGATGCACAGCACAATACATAATACAAATTAGAATAGACAACAAATGGAAAGTTAGCAGTTCCTCATTAGAAATTGGTACCTTTTCATTGACTGTATATTAATTTGGCAGTGGTTATTTTTGCCATGAGCTGCTAAAATAAGTGCTGTTAACTTTCTAGATTGTAGTTCTTACCCCACATTATTGCCAAGTGACAGCTTCAGGGCCGGGAGCGGGTCAAACAAGTGTTCCTCTTAATGTGCGCTGTACAACACTGACGTTGGAGTCAGGTGTCCATTTATCTTTCGTCCGTTGTACTGGCTTTTTCGCCAAGAACTGCAACTTTAGGGAACCAAAAAAGGTTCACACCACCCTCCCTTCGATTACAACAAAATCCGAACACGCAATGAGACGGCATTGTAGAAATTCAGTTGATAAAACACACAGCAGTCGTAAGCTTGCAGCGGCAAAGCAAAGACGCTGACTTCCGTTCTTCCACTGACGTCATATCCGATTCGACCGCTGGGAGCGCGCCAATGGCCAGATTTTGCGCGGGTAATTTAAAAATAAGGAAATACTATTTTAATATGTTTTGACGCGATGAGCCAGTCATTGTGTCGTGTATATTATATCGTTCAAAACAACATATTAAAGAATGTCCTGAGCTGTCCCATACACTTTAAGCACAACTTGTATTTATTCTTAATAAATGACAATGCCATGTTTAGACTAGTGGGGACACACAGAATACGTAATTGTGAATAAAATGTTGAAGATTACTTCCCCTTTAACAGTAGTTGTACAAAAAAAAGGTGAGAATGGAATCAATATTACCGTAATCCACATGTGGCAGCATGGATGTCAATTATGTCCTCATCATATGAATTCTTACAGACATTCCTTTAAAAGGAATTCATATGGCATTGTGATCAGGACAGGCACGAGGGACGGATAGTGAGTACAAAACGAACGGAGGCAGAGGGCTCTAGGTGGCACTTCTTTCTTTTTATTTTTTCCAAAAGTGCAAAAAAAAAAAAAACTTCAAAGAAATACAGCAGGTAGGAACAATGGTGCATTGACAGGGTTGACCAGGAGCATAGCTTCTCCAGCAGCAGTCTCTCCCACACAGGTGTTACAAATGGCTTAAATAGGGACACTGCAATTGGAACAAACCAATATACTCCACAGGCTGTAAATCATTAGCTCGTTAGACTAAACTAAACCCTTCAATACAAACGTATAACCCACAAACAACAAAAATACACAAACTAACAACTATTTCCCCAACTCAACCCATCTAAACAATAAACTAAATAATTAAATGTACTAAAACCACATAACCACCCCCTACACACTCTTACGCTTGGTCCAGGCTGCACCCTTTTAGCAGTGCCTGCTCGACCTGGGACTCTTGACCCCACACCCCCTGGACCCAAAAGCATGTAAGCAAAACATACAATACACATTACTCACCACCCTGACAGAATAACCCATTTAAAAACCTACAATAAAAATATTGCACATTACTCCATTATATCTATTCTACAGGCTGGCGCCCTCCCCGGATGCCATCATGACCAGTACAATAAATATCTGTCAAATATATGTCATGAGTCTCTTGTGCAAATTAGCATTCTCTTAAGTGACCTGTGCAAAGTGCTACATGCAAACTCGATGTAATTGTGTCCGTTACAGGCATGTTAATAAAGGCTACAATTACTCCAGAGAGTAACAATCCTTGTTTATCAGCGAGGCAAAAACATTTCACCTGGTTTCTCAAGAAGACAGGGAATACCTCTTCGGATTCTTCAATGCAGCTTTCTTGGGGAATAAATACAATAGTACTTACTACCTGAGAATTGAGATCATAATACAGGACATCCAAGTTATTAATAAAGACAGCTGTAAAATTAAGGAATAACAATTACATTCACATACCTCTTCAGCACTAGCAGAACAACATAAATCCACTTCTCTCTTGCATTCATTTGTGTGCTTGGGAAGAACCTGAAGTGGAACCATTTTCTGGCAGGTTGCACATTGGGCTTTTGGCATATTTTCTAACTCCTTGGCTTCCGGTGGTAATGGTGCAATATATAATTCCTCTTGTAAAGGGGATATGTAGTAGGGATGTCCCGATCCCGATCACGTGATCGGAAACCAAGTCCTGATCACGTCATTTTCAGCTGATCGGTATCGGGAGAAAATGATCGGGATTCTCATTTTTGGCAATTTTGTTTTTTTATTATTATTATTATTATTATTATTATTATTATTATTATTATTATTATTATTATTATTATTATTATTTTAGGGGCTACAAAGCAACAAAATCATCCAGAGGTAAACATATTGCCAAACAAAATATTTTCTATACTATGCAACATTACTGCATAACCTTCAAAATCGGAAGTAAACAAAGCCAGCGGGAGGTGTGGCCGAAACCTATTTTCATGTAGCAGCAAGATGTCAGCAGTGTGGAAATATTTTGACTTGGAAAGTGGCACCAGTCCAACAGCAACTTGTAATGCAAGCAAGCTGAGCATTTCACGTGGCGGAAAGAACAGGAGTGTGATTAATATAACAAACCTAATCCGCCACCTGAAATACAAACACCCAGTACTCCACGCTGAGTTTACAGCAGCCACGCAAGTAGTGAAGATGACACTGAGCCAACCGCCGCTGAAACAGACTTTGCAGAACAAAGAAAAAATGTCCAAGGATAGTGAAAAAGCCAAGAAAATCACAACCATGATACCTCAATTCATCGTGTTGGATGACCAACCTCTGTCCATGGTGGAAAATGTTGGATTTCGCCGTCTCTTGGAGCAACTGGAGCCGCGATATGAGATACCTTCTCGACACTATTTCTGCGACAAAGTTCTCCCGGCTCTTGACAAGGAGGTACGTAACCACCTGCTAGTTGTTTTACGAGACGTGCCTGCCTTGGCGTTTACAACGGACATTGGGAGTTCGTCCGTGTGCACCATGTCACTTTTCAGTCTCACAGCGCAATGGGTTGATGCTAGTTTTAATTTACAGCGTATAACTTTGCAAGCTGTCAGTTCAACAGTATTTTGTTTTTGTGGCTTAATTTGAAGCTACCTCTTACAAGTGGAGTAAAGCACTTTAATTTGATTTGCACTGCGTGAAAATTGATTTGATTTTTTTAAGATCTTTTTTGTTACAGCAATAAGTAGAATTTCATTTTATTATTTTTTTAAATATGTTTATTTATGTAAGACAGGAAATTAAATATTATTGTAACATTATTTTTGTGCACCTCTGATGGCACCCCACAAACTTATTGGGATGGTTTTGTTAAAACAAACAAACAAACAAACAAAATTGGAAGCACTTTTTTTCCCCTCAATACTTTGCCAAGGAATCGGATCGGGACTCTGTATCGGCAGATCCTCAAAATCAGGTGTCTCAGACTCGGACTCGGGTGCAAAAAAATGTGATTGGGACATCCCTAGTAAAGAGTGTATTTGACATTGTAGCTTATGGTTTTCAGTTGCTGACCAGTGCATCCATCGGGAGGGATAATGGACAAGGTACGCCACCCACCTCCACCTAAAATCGATAAATTCACTAAAACCTGGATATATAGTAACCACTCATATAAAGACAACATTAACCCACTGTATACACCTACATACATGTGGACTTGTGCAGCATCCAGCCACCACAGATGCTTGCCAGCTTTGGATACGCACTCAAAAGCACATCTGAAAACTTAAAGGTAAAAGAGTAAAGGTTGAGTGTTTGGTTTTGTTTTAATTAAACTGGAAACAACTCAGATGAGACAACAAGGTACAACTGAACATGACTTGACTGGCCTGGAGCATGCTGATAGGTTTTTGTTTCTTCCTCTCCTCGCCAGCCTAACAAGTTAAGGATTTATTGCAATACTTATATTTATAAAGTAAGTAGGTAATTTTTATTTGTATAGGGGATTTCACAGATAAAGTCACAAAGCGCTTTCCATGGTTAAAAAATCCGTGCACACATGTACAGATTCACGTACCAGTGGTCGGCTGCTGCCACGTAGGGCACTGCCAGATCCACTGTGAGCTAATTGCAGTTAAGCGCCTTGCTCAAGGACACTGACATAGTCACCAACTGAGAGGAGCCCACAACCTCATGGATGGGAGACAGCCACTCTACTGCTGAGCCATGACGGCCCAACTACTTTGCATTTCAACATGCAATATTAATTACTACATTATGATGAATTATAAGTGGTATTTTCTCTTATTTGACGTGTTGACATAACGTAGCATAACTCTTTTGCTACGTTCTCACCAAATCCGAAAAGGCGAACTGGAACGCTTCATTCGCGAGCGTTTCACCGCGTAGAGTGTTTTTGGAACAGTTGCTGCCCATTCGCGCTTTCGTGCTCACCGGAGCGGAGGAGGCGTGTCCCTTGGTGAACAAGGAAGTGGAGCACTTTAGCTTGAGTCAACAAAAAGTGAGCAACGCCAACTACTTTCACTTCTTTCCTGAGACTAAACAGCCGTGGCACTATTTCCTCCTTTTTTGAGGTACGTGATAGCACTTTCGCTTTTTTTTAGTGGCAATCGGGCAGCCGGCATTTTTAGCTAAAAATAGCTTTGGCGTTAATAATAAGCACTGCTGCTAACTCGGTACGGTTCAAAAGCAAGTAAACAGACTTACCAGCACTTTATTGATCATCATTCTGTCACATCTGGCCGTGTTGTTGCGCTCGGGGTGACAATAGAGAGGACGCTGTGTGTGACGTGGTCCGTACTCGAAGCCGATTGGCTACCGCGAGGCGAAACGCGAAAAAAGTTCAATTTTTTGAACTTCGATGAATATGCGAATGTGCGGATTTTCGCTGCTGCGTATCGCGTCCCAACGCGCGAAACGCGTCCTCCGCGCCGCCCCACGCACTTTTGTTCCGTTGCGCGCGAACTCCATTGACTACAATGCAAACGTGCCGCCGAATCGCCGTCCCTCGCTTTTGGTGAGAACGCAGCATTTGACTGCCAGCCATTTTCGGAAAAGGTAACCCCATAGTGCCAGCTGATTTACAGAATTTTACCGATCTTTCAAGCTCCACAGAAAATGTTAGGACTATGGAAACGCGGATACTACCAAATGAAAGATTGAAGTCTCATCTTTCATCTAAAAAAAAAAATGTTTGTTTCTACCTTATTCAGATTTTCAGTAATCAACAATAGAAAACAGCTTCGTTTCACCCAAATCCTCTATTTTCTTCCAAAATACGGAGAAATCAAGCTTTTTGTGAAACAATGTTATTTCGTGCACTCTAGTGAATTTGGCACTTTTTTTTTGCATGAGTGATTCTACAAACACCTAAACTTCTATAAAACACTACCCCAACAATAAAAAAGTGTTTTTGGATTGCAAAATAACAGTTTATTTACATTCAACAGTAGCAATCCGAACAAACAATTTGGAAAACTCTTTGCAAACTATTTACACGTGCGCAACTGCGAATGTGTGGTGTGTGTACGTGTTACTATTTACAATTGTGTGGATGTTTCAACTACACAATTTTTCTTTTTGTGTGGTATATTGTGGAGCAATCCCTTGCGTGCAAGGGGGATGCAGCAGGATTTGCACCACAGTTTTTGTCGGTCTGCTTCTGCATGGACTGATTTGCGTGGAGGTTGGTATGATGAACGATGTGCTGGAAAAGTTCATCCGTGATGAAGAGCTCCAGGATGTCAGCTGGCAGGTGGGAATTCAGCTCTGCTGCAGCATCCCTTGGTCCTGGTTTTGCAGCAAAGGGGAAGATGGTTGGCTGCCAGCCAACTTCATCAACTTCATGCCAGCCAGAATCTTTGGGATCTGCAAATATACATTTCAATATCATATATTATTTTAGAGCACCTTGATGCAATGTGTGTGTGCGCATATGTTTAACTTTTTTTCGTGGATGTATTGGTTGATGCACATTCTGTAAATTATAGAAGACGTATACCATCAAATATTTTATTAGTGCTGTGGAGAATCTCTCTTTTTAACTTTGTTCTGCTCACTGTGAGAAGTAGTGATGTGCTTCTCGGGTCGAATCCCTGAAGCGTGTGCCGAGTAATGCAGATGAGTGGTTCATGAACGGCGTGTCAATGCGTGTGTTGATGACGTACGTGGTGACGTTTGAAGCCCCACGAAGCAGGTGTACCACGTGACTGATTCAGGAAATGATTCGCTAGGTTTGAGTGTAGTTCGAAATAAAAGCGGCAAAGAAACGCTATGGATTCCCCTTCACTTTTTGTGTCGGGTCCCTTATTGCGCTACTTTTTTTTGCTTTTGGCATTCGATTTGACGAGCTTCTTTTTGCGATGGAACCAGCAAGAAAGAGTTTTCCCTTGTTTAGGAGCACTTTGAGCAGATCTCACCTCAGAAGGTAATGCACTGCATTTACGGTACTATTTTAACAGATTCCAATAATAAAATAAAATAAAATGTGACAACACATAAAATTCACATTTTTCTGTTCACAGTTGAAAGTCCCCTTCAGTACTGGGAATCACAGAAATATACGCGTCCAATTCTATACAAACTTGCTATCTCATATCGATGCACCCCCCTGCTTCATCAGTACCATGTGAGTTTTTTTCCAAAGCAGGTGAAATTCTCTGCAAAAAAAAGAAACCGCCTGAGTCCAAAAACTTCGGAAAAAATAGTTTTTAAATAAAAATGAATAAGCACTTTATTTTACCTCCTTATTTCACATTTTCACTTGTTGCATAAGCACAAACATAGACAAAGTAACACAGAACAATTCATGTTAAAACACTCTTCAAATATATATTCTTTTGTATTTAGAGCATGATTTACACCCCACCATTTTATTGCATGCACCAAGCATGTTATACATTTTTCTGTCCACATGATGGCGTAGTCGAGGAAATGAATCATCTTGAAGCCCCTACGTGTGTGTGAAGCATTTCACTGCAGGGCTTCACTGCTTTATGGGGCTTCATTTTGCCATCACTAGTGAGAAGGGTCACTTTGGGCCCTATGAGTAGGAGCTGAAAGAAACATATACAATTACAATACAATCGAAAGACTTTCCTTTTATTGTTGCGGTGTATTGAAAACTTTTTTTTTTTTTTTTTTTTTTTTTACCTTTCTTTGTCGTAGAACCAGCGGTCGGACGTTGCTGCACATTTACACACGCTGCTAGCAGATCGCCCGAAAAGTTAGGAAAGTAATCTTACTAGCAATCTCTTAGCATGTTAGCGCTTACCTTCACGTTCTTTGGAGGACGAAAGACTGTCCAAGACTGTCTTGCATCGGACCCATAGTAGTCGTCATCGTCCGATGAAACGTCATCTGTGCAAGAGTGCTCCGTTGTGCACCACTTTTCTCCGGTGTTAGCATCGCTATCCGGTGGGGCCTTAGGACGTTATTAGCATCGCTAGCCGGTGGGGCCTTAGGACGTGGTCGAAACGGCCGCATCACCGCTTCAACTATGACTTAACCTCGTCATCACTGTGCTCTTGAGCACTGGTCAATAGTGATGTCACAAATGTAACTAGAGTCGCGAGTCATGCCCCGCACAAAGGAGGCGTGGTTAAATGGAGCCCGTATCGAGGCCCGTCTCTTTTTTTCCTCATATCACGTGACCGAAGGCAAACGAGGCACCGTTTTCAGCGATCACGTGACTGACTCGCATCGTGAGTCTCGCTCCATAAATAGGCGCGGAAAACCCAGGAAGGGTCCTCCGCATGACCGTCTGACGTCACGTGAGTCTTGGATCATTGCTGCGCTACTGCTTGAGAATGGAGCCACCCAAAAAGCGAAGGACTTCACCAGTTTGGGAGCCTTTCGAACAGATATCATAAACAGACATCTGTTCCAGTTGGCACTTCAGTTCCTTTGCACGCCTGCTTCCTCTGTCCCCTGCGAGAGGGTTTTCTCAAAGGCAGGGGAAATCATATCCAAAAAAAGGAATCGACTGAGTCCCAACACAGTCAAAATGATTTTATTCCTTAACAAAAATCAATAAAATACACCATTCCCTCTATCCAATGTGTGTCCCAGTTACACAAACACATCAAGTAACTGAACATACAACTGACAAATATATGGACAATATTTAATGGACAAAACTTCCATCATTTTGTGCACAGATTTACTGATTTGTTGCCTGTGAACCACATAACATCTGTGTTACACCAAATGACCAGCAGATGTCAGCACTACTAAATGAGCTATTAAATGAGGCCTCAACTGATCAGCCTTTTGGCGAAGCAAATGGCCCAAAAGACTCGATACATTCACGGGGCTTCATCCCGCCATCACTACTGGTCGATGCTTTTGAGCTTTGAAAATAAGGATCAAGCGTGAGCTGATTGCCATCTGTAGCCTGTTATTGGCCAGGCGTGTTACAACGGCTGCTTCCTCAGCGGAGGCGACTAGTGTAACTATAGAATACTCCACATTAGGCATATGCTCCAATCTGATAGGATTAAGGAAATGCATTCTTGTCAGGGCCATCCACTGGAAGCCAAGGAAAAACACTCGGGTTGAGCCAGCAGGCCTGAAGGTCTATCAAAAAAATACGAGATTCATGGATCCAAAAGGACTCTGATGAGTAGTCCATCGGAGTGAGGCCACACTCGGCAGGAGGCTGAGAAAATACCGATGTGTCCAACCTTAGATGTCGGAAGGCGCTGAGCATAACCTTCCGCACCAATTCATCTCCAGCTGAAAGCTCAGAAGGAGGAGAAGTCGGGCCGAGGACGCAGTCCTCCTTCCCGAAGGTGCCTCATCATCCCCATCCTCTAAATCCTGGAAACAGGCTCCAGAGGCCGCAATGGAGATGGCATCATCGGCGACTTTGCCAGCCGGTGAGGACAATTGGGGGGTTGCATTCGGCACGGCCACATCTGCGGTAATCACGAAGTGGAAGGTGTTGGGCCACTCCACTGAGCTTGCATATTTCTCACCGTCTCTTCCAAGCGCCTTACTTGTAAGGTCAACTGTAAATCAGTCTGGCTTTTCTTACTCCTATGTGCATGCGCAGGAGAAATAGACCTGCGTGTTGCCTGGGCCCCACGAGGGGAAGAGGGGGGCGGCATCGCCGCCACCAACGATGACCGCGCCTGGCCAGCCACTGTGATCTGCTGAGACGCCACATCAGTCGACGTAATGGCTACAGGAGGAGGACGGAGCGCCGCGTGAGCTACTGTGCGACAATCGAGGCATCAGTCAGTGTGACCTTCTTCAGGCAGGAAGGATCCTCCACAGTGGTTTCAGCAAGCGGCGTCCTCCATAGCAGCCCCCAATCGACACGCAGTCAGTGAGTGCACGTCGATATGCTGCTATCTTCATCTGGGAGAGGAGGCGAGAGCAGCCTCGTCACCAACAGACTTCGTGAGGAGGGAGCGACCACACCACGATCAGAGAGTCACGTATGTGGTCGTATGTGCCATCATACGCTAGCGGTTGGTGTGACAAACAGTACCTTAGCTAGCCAAGAACATCAAAGCAGCTGGCACTCCCCGGTAAAAATTGTGTAAGTTGTGAAGCAACACACTAGCAGAGGACAAATCAAGCTAGGAGAGGATACGATCAACCGTATCATCACCAGCAAGTCGTATACAAAGCAAGTCAAAATGACCTTCGTTAAAGTTGTTGACTTAAATCATACGCACCTTGAACTTGAAGCTGTACATAGCAAAGAGGTGTCAAAGGTGAAGAAATCCTGTAACGATGTCACGAGAGCTCCAGTCTATCCATACATCTCAAAAAGCAGAAAATGCATTCAACCGTCACAGTCAAGAGGGGCGAGGAACACACCCGCAGCCCCAATCAACAATATCACAGGCTGCCAGCGACGAACGTGAGTGTAGGGAACCGACTGCCCTCTAGTGGTGAATCATAGCTCATACCACTACATTGCTACATTGATTTCACTAATAAAACTGTGCGTGAAAACCTGCGCAGAAATGTACGTGCGAACGAAACACAAAACTCACGTACGCAGAAAAAAAAAGTTGAAATTTATAAAATCATAGACACACATACGCATATCTGCACGCAAGTTCCTTTTGATAAATGCCACACGATCCCAACCGGTACACGCCATTCCCCCGCCCCAAGTCCGCCTATTTCACCCCATATTTGGCAATGGAAATCAACTCATCTGCGTATTAGTAAGTAGCACGTGTTGGCGAAGACCAAATCAATTTGGATGGTCAATGAAAGGGAAGAAAGAAGGCTCACTTCACCATGATGTTAGTACATAGAATTTTTGCGTGAATAGGTCCTATAAAAAAACGATTAAAAAAAAAGATGTACATTAAAACCCTCATTGGAGAGGTCGAGACACGGAAGGCCAATAAAAGCAAGCAGGACGAGTTGCAATAATGGCGCTGCAGGGCACACAGTGGCAGATTATTTATTTATCTTTTAAAAAAGGAAATAAATAATACTAATTTGCTCTGATATAAACGTCGCATAAAGAAAATAATTTGACCACTTGTATTGTCTTTACTCAGACTTTACTAATGTACTAAATTATCTCTAAATTAGGCGATCAATTGGCCACCCTATTATTGTTAATATTCCCAATGTGTAGCTTATCCAGAATCTTCATCCAGAACAATGGCTGCGTGAATCGTATTGTGAAAGTTTGGCAGACTTTATTGACGTGCACATTTTTTTCTTGTATTTATTTATTTGAATAACAAAATCCTATCTATAGCAAAGATGCTTGTATCAGACTGAAGACGTGTATTTTGTTACGGTCCACACAAGAAAATGATGATAGAGGACCCAAAAGCGAAACGGAGAGGAGTTTGGAAGTGGTTTGAGAAGTGTTTATTCGAGGTGGTGAACAAGATGATCCGAGTGTGGGCGAGTGGAAATCCAACGCGCCGAGGAGCAGGTGGAGACGGGAGGAATGGGTCCAATGGAGTCAGAGGTGGAGGGAGGAGAGCAGTCCGTCCTGGGAAGTGTCGAGCGAGGCTGGGCAGGGAGGTACTGGCAAGGCGAGAACAAATAAAGGGTTAATTGTAGCAAAGCAGTCACTGCAGTCTAAAACTGTCTCAGTACAAGAAAGAATACCACGTCAGTAGTCCTTATCTTCTGGCACCTGCTTTGCAGATCAGCAGAGTTCTTATAGCCAGGTGTTGATTGCTGATCAGCTGCAGGTGCACTCCGGGAGCCCTGCCCAGCCTGAAAGGTAACCCCGGGTTTACACCAGTTGCGTGTGCAGTGCGGCTGCGGTGCGTCTTGACTGCGTGCTCCGGACGCGTCAATTTTTTGGCCAATCCACACCGGCTCCGCACAGCTGCGGTCCGGCAGCTCCGTCACCGATCACTTCCCACCGTGTCTCGCGTGACCGCGTGCGATCATGTGCCATTAAAAACAACGACAAACACACAGAAAGTCTGTGCTCAACAGAGAAGCAGCAAGAGAGGTGGACTTTTATTATTTTGTGGCTTTCTACCTCCAATATAAACCTCTCCTCGTCCATGTTCGCTGGTGTCTAAACCGTGAATGAGCACCTCGCACGTTAACTCCAGGCCCGTCTACTCCCACATCACGTTTTGCTAGCATGCTTGCGAAATAGGAGCTGGCGAGTGTTTTATCTTGAAAGGTAACCGGAAATTTATTTTGAAACTGCGTCGGTCTTCCTGTCCCGCTCGATGTGTTTTGTGCTAGCTTGCCATTTGCCGGAGGCCTACCGCTGCGGCGTCCGGCAAAAATAGAAAATAGGCTATCCTTGCGGAAGGGCTGCGGCACGCCGCAGCTGAGACGCAGTCGACACGCAACGCACCCGCAAGCGGTGTAAACTGCACCATTCGAATGAATGTAATCTAATTACTTGCGTCGCCGGAACGCACCGCAACCGCACCGCAACCGCAACCGGTGTAAACCCGGGGTAAAGCCAGACACCAGCACAGCCACAGGAAATTGAGGCTCACAAGAATAAAAGCAGGAGGTGCAGGGACAGTGCGCAGCCACCACATATTTAGCCCATTTTGGGGGGTGCTTTATCACCCCCAAAATTAAACCATTGCACTCCCAAAATTTTATAATAGTATAAATGTAGATATATTTTTACTGTGTTCTTTTTAAGAAGCTAGAAACGTAGCTATTGTGTATATATAAAGCATAGAGTTTAAAAGTAATATTTAACAAAAATACAGTACACCCCCCATTTGTTCCCCCTCAACCCCTCCCACCTTTTTGCTTACAAGCACAGTCGGTGTGTGTGTGCGTGCGTACAGACAAAAGTAGCCGATGGAGTAAGTCCATGGACATAAGATTGCTCTTCAGCAAACAAAAGCTCAATTTTTGAGTTTGAGTTTAGTTTATTGAAAGGTCAATGATCATTTGCCAGTAGATTTAGCTGTACCAGATTTAGCACAATGCTAGTTTCCATCTGTAGTTCTCATAAAATAAAATGACATAACATCCTAAAATGTACATACAAACAACATACGAAGTACCAAATTACATACAACCAACATATGAAGGACCAGATACGTAGTACAGCATGATTAAATTACAAATCTTATAAAAGGGCAGAATTATACAAAACAACAATATAAAAATCTATAACAAGCATAAAATACACAAGCCGCAGATGTGGTGGTCGTAGTATGTTTGCTATTGAAGCAAAAACAGTTATACTTGTGGCTGTATCCATCAGACAGTACCCACTAGGATATGTCTGATGGACGTGTACCCAAGTACTAGAAATATGAACATGACTGATTTTCAAGAAGCCAGCCTAGGACTGTCACGAAAAGCTGTAAACATTTGTGTTGTTTTTTTATGTGGTCGGGAGACCGTTCCACTCTTTAATAGCTTTGTAAGAAAAGACTGACTGAGAAAAGGCAGACTTTCTTATTGGGATGTTACAATCACCCCTCACTGCAGACCATGACACATTGTTCGTTGATTGTGAGTGCAGATGTACATTTTGAAGTATTTGTACAAAAGACAAGATATAAAAAGGCAGACACAAACAGTGCTTAGGTCAATTTGTTTTGTTAATGTTTTATATGATGCGCTTAAATGATGCACTTCATCCATACACAGACTTGTACATGCATAATCATTATTATTTTGCAGATTCAAGCGCATTTCTTTTTTGATGTGTTTGTAGTACAGACAAAGTAGGTTATAGTAAAAAAAACAAACATTCTGTATTAAGTTAATGTCTGTTACTATATTTTACATGTGTTTCATTTAGAAGAAAATTTCAAAAACAAGTAGGCCTTACAAGGTCCATTTGTGTTAATTCTCACTGTAAACTGTGGGGAGCTGGTTTGCTCCAAAAACATGTATACTGTCAATGCGTATGTTGAGGAGCTGTTGTATCAAAACGAGTGCCAATACCCTTTCCAAGAAAGAAATTAGGTTTGAGATATTTATATTTTAAGTCCTTTTATCCTTTGCATAACCTCTATTAGATTTGGTTTACTCACTGACTTCCCATGCAATTTTTGGAGTGGAAAGTACCCCAAACCACGACAACCTACCTATCACTATACCGCCGTCCACTTTGTAGCAACCAAACACCCCTATATGTCTTTATAGCACCTCTGCCAGACTATTTTTCCAGCTATTTTTTTTTGTATCCTCATTGTCTTGTGTCAATATAATTTTATTTAGCCTTGAATGGCAATTGCGTGGCGGGCATGTGAAGTTACTATAGGCGCATATTGTTGCGACTAGGGCTGGGTTTAAAATATCGATATGTCGTATCGATACGCCTTTTCATATCCAAATATCGATACATAAAACTATGTATCAGCATCACTACTCAGAAGCCAGTATCGATCGTACTTGCTCATGCAAGCACACATTGATCGCTTCAACAAGCAAATTTGGTTCCCCTTCATCTGACAATTAGCATAAATTTCGAACATAGAAGGCCAAAACATCCCTAATGAAAATTAAATTGCACTAATGAACTAGCCACTAGAGGGTGCTAGAACTGCACGGATGGAAATAACCTGACTTTTTTTAAACAGATGCGTTCCTTTTAAATGTTGTGAACCTGACGACGGCGATATTGTGGAAGTTTTAATATCACGATATTCCCCTTATCGTCACATCCCTACCACAAAGCCGATTGTTGCCATTTTCCCATGTCTCCAGAATGTGCGAATTGCGTAAGGTAGGTCCATACTTGATGTAGCGGTGCATACAGTTTCACGTTCAGTTTTTGTATAAATACCACCTTTGGCGCAGAAATGTTCATACGTAGAGTTTTGGCCTCATTTTGATCGTACGCAAGCTTGATAAATGAGGCCCCTGCTCTGAATCTGTACCACAGTACTGTATGCCTAGGGCTGCGTTTTGGGAGTGGGGCAGGTTCAGGCACGGCATCATATGAACTAGAGGATGGAGCAAGAGGTGGGAGTCGAGAGAGACGAGGAGGGGGATTGAAGTTTGAAAGAGTTTCAGAGGGAAGAGAGTTAGGGTTAGGTGAGGCTGGGGGAGCAGAAAAAGAAGAGGGTTAGGTTTAAGGACAGTGACGGGGTTGACGATAAGTAATGTCTGGATGCAATTTCCAGATGGTGACATTCCTTACCGTCTCCAGCGTAAACTTGCCCAAAATGGCCAGCTTCTGCAGACATCTCTGGTCCATACCACACAATGATGTGACCTGCAGCACATCCTTTAGCTTAGCAAAGTCCACCCTCATGATCTATGCCACACATGCCACGAATGTCAGTGTCTGTAAGAGGATTTCACCCTTGAGGTGGGGTGGAATCTTCTGTAGAACCACTGGCCTCCATGGCATGCTGTGGTCCCGATATTCCTCCAGGTTCCTGGAGAATGACGAGCCATGCCTATCAAACTCAGTTAGAACCTAGATGGTACGGGTCGCCAAAGCAGCTTGGATGTCTGCAGGTCAATTGGGTGGATATGGACCCAATCGCGGTGGTTCTACCACACTTTGCCTTCTCCGACTCAAGTCCCGGAACTTGATGTTGGGGAAGTACCTGAAACCTGCCAACAAAGACTCCTTCGGGTCCAGACCCATGTCCATCACCAACATCAACGCACGTGCGAACATGTAAGGTGGTGGGAACGAGGCTCTTTGTTTACAGTGTTATGGCTGTTGGCTTGGGCCCGCCGGCGTCTACGCTCCCTTCGTGTGTGTGCGTGCGTGTGGGGGTGTGTGATGTTCCGATTTTGACGACTGTGCCAGCGCCCGTTTCTGGTTGGCGGGGTCCCCCACTCCCTCGGCTGATGCAGCACCGGACCCTCCCTGCCAATCCATCGATTTACACCTGGCCGTACAGCCCCAAATAAAAGCGCTGCTTTTCAGTCATTCATGGCGGCTGGATTTTAGTAGTGCAGCTGGCCTTGTCTCGAAAAGTGTCTCTCATGTTCAGTGTGTGTTCGAGGCCCTCAGTTAAGCCAGTTGCGCTAACTTGTGTATTCTCTTGGTTAAGCCATTTGTGCTCCCTTGTGTATTCTTTTGGTTAAGAGACATTTGAGCTTTTGTGTATTTGTATTGCTTAAGTCATTAATGGTTTTGTTTATTCGTGTTTCCTTTACTGTAAATTTGTTCCTGAAAGTAATCTCTGTTAAGAGTCATTTAGGTGCTCGGCTACTGTCGTCCTCACTCATTACCATTGTCAACCACCCACCAACCACATTAAAATTTAAGTTTTCATTCAATCATTTAAAAATCCCTTTGTTTGTGTTACTTTCCTTCCCCTAATGGAACCGGTCGTAACACATTGGCGGCTTGTTCAGGATAACAACTCCCCGGCGTCTATGAGAACAGTTTAAAATTTCCGGGTAGGTGGGAAATTCATTAAATTGTATCTGGACAGGTCAAACATGGCAACTTTTGAGTTACATGAATTTGTGTTAAACCCCTCCAATAGAGGACCTGCATATTTGCAGAAAGATTGATTTTGTTGATATAGCAGAATATTTTTCAATTTCTGTTCTGAGACAAATTAGAAAAGACACATTAAGATCGCTAGGGATGGGTTGGTGGAATTGGGCATTGTCACAATGCCAGCAGATGAACCGCTCCCTTCACCAACCCAGGGTTTGCCACACCTCCAAAGACAGTGTGAGGCCCGTCCTGGGCCCTCCATGGCTGATATGAACTCCGAGGGCAATTGCTGGAGTAATCACCCGTACATTCACTCTCATTTTGCCCGCTCCTACAGTGGGTCAACCGGTTCGTCAGCTGAGGCTCGGTTGAAAGTGTGCCTAGCTCGCCTCAAAAGGGATGCCGAGGGAAGGGGGAGTGCCCGCAAAGCCCATATTGAGTTAGAGGTCTGCAAATGGAGATAGAGGCGGACAAAGCTGTCAAATTCAAACAGCTGAAGCTTGAAGCTCAGCGCAGCTTCCGGAGTCCTGGTCCTGCTTCAGCCCTGCCTTCCACCTTCCAAACCTGCTTTGCTTTTCATGTCGGTTAATATGTTCCACTTATGCCTTCTTTTAGAGAAAGTGAGATTGTTTCTTGGGGTGTATTCAGACCTGTACTGTTTGGTCCGCTTTAAACGGACCAGAGTTCGTTTCCCACGCTGGTGCGGACCTTTTGTGCAAGTCTGAACACACATAAACGAATCCTGGTGCGGACCAAACAAGCGGACCGAGACCCACCTTTCGAGGTGGTCTCGGTCCGCTTCCAAACACACTCGGCGCGGTTTGCTTTGCAGTCTGAATACAAACCACGGCTGATCCGCTCCAACTGCTGGACATATGCACCTTTTTGGGCTTAACAAGCCTTCGTAGTCAAGTATCGCGGGAGGAAATTTTGCCAGGAAGTGAATATTGTGCTAAATTCATTCATAATCGTCCGTATTCTGTTTAGCCACGCTGCTGTCAGCGTGTTGTGATGGGGGTGAGGTAAGCAGAGCGCAACTACTCCTCCGTTTACTACACGCAATCGACGACGCGTTCCAAAATTAGAAACAGCGAGGCGGAACCTCCGTTGAATGAGCTGCCATTGACGCTCGCATATATCTTGCATCTAATAACGCAATAAATATGCAAAGTAGTAATGCAGCACGTCAAGAATTTCATGTTTTCCGCTATTTCCGTGTTTTGTACGCGTACAACCCTCGTCATTTTTACCTAACTCTAACCCTAACCCTAACCCACTTGCAAAAAGCACAGTGTGAATATGAACCGCACCAAACTAAAAAAAATAAAGTCCGCTTTTGGTCCAGATCAAACAAGCGGATTAAACGACTTTTTTGGTCGAATACACCCTTATTTTGCTGCCTGCGAACGCATTGCTATGGCTTTACAGTGGTCGCGTGACGTTTGGCCTCTCCTGCTCAATGCAAAATAGAACAAAAGGCACAGGAAGTGATTGCTGCATTATCATTTGAAGAACATTTATGTTACGATACCGTCAAAATAGCTATTTTACGTGCGTATGAATTGGTCCCCGAAGCATACAGACAAAAATTTCAAAAAAGCACCAAACCAAACATACGTTGAGTTCGCTCGGGAACCCTTTTTGACAAATGGTGTAAATCAGCTAAAGCTGATAGACTTGCTGCTGTACTGTAGCTGATGTTATTGGAGGACTTCAAGGAAAACCTCCATGATAGTGTGGTTGTGTATTTAAACAAACAAAAAGTGAGAACACTGGCTGAAGCTGTTTGTTTTAACCCACAAAAATGTGTTCGATGCCCCTGCTGAAACGCCCAGTGTTCCATTTGTGAAGCCTTATGTGAAACCCGCTGGCGCTCTCAATGAACCTGTGTGTTTCAATGGGAATTTGCTGATGTAATTAGCGAGAAAAAGATGTCTTGGATCCCAAATACTGTTCAGAGTAAAGTCCTCAGCACGTCCGGTTTCATGTCTTTCCGTGTGGAGGTGGAGGATGTGCACAATTAATGTGCGCTAAAGAGTGCTTAGCACACGACATGTAGCTTAGTCTAGCAGAGTACAGCTCACCCGGATGTTTACCACCCACTTGGACTCGCCGACGGCTGGATCTGCCAGTTTTATCCAGCTTTCGGTTCGTAACAAATATTTGGCGTGTCCTCCACGGCTGTACTGCTTTTGAAAAAGTGCTTGTTGTAAGGCGAAATCTCACCTTTGATGTTCACCGTGGGACGCGATCATTCCTTTTGTGAGTTCTTCATTGTCATTCATTCAACGTGTACTCAATGATGATCACGTGACTGGCCAAAATGCCCAATACAGTACTTAAAATAATTCATAAAAAGTCCTATAAAATAATAATTGCTCAACATAAATTGGCGGGGGGGGGGGGGGGGGGTTCAGGGAAGAGTTGACATTAACCATTTCACAGAAAAGCTGGCTATAGTTTTTCTTAAGTCTTGTGTTCTTTTAACTATCTTGGGACCTTCCATTTAAAATATAAATTTATCACTTTCGACTGACAATGTTCCAGTAGCTCTTAAATCTGCTGTTATTCAACCTCTACTTAAATGACCTTAGCTTGACCCAGAAAGTCTCTGTAATTATAGGCCGGTATCAAATTTATCGTTTATTGCAAAAATACTTGAAAAAGTTGTTGCGCAACAGCTGAATGATTACATGGCCGCTAACAATCGACATGAACCTTTCAGTCAGAATTCAGGGCCATTCACTCTATTGCTAAAGTGACAATTGATCTTCTGCTAGCAATGGACTCCCAATACCTCATCAGTATTATTACTACTCGATATTAGAGCTATGCGATACTTAAGATTTTGGTATCGATCGATACCGAGTAAATACTGGTGCCAATATCACCGATACCAAGTACTTTTAGGTTCTTAAAATATTATGGTATTTTAAAGGAACACATGACTTATGAAAAACTAACCAGCTATTCTGTGAAATTGGTAATTTCAACTCTTCCCTGAAAAAAATGCCAATTCGTGTTGAGTAATTATGATTTTATAGCACTTTTTATGAATATTTTTACATGAAGTACTGTATCGGCATTTTGGAAAGTCACGTGATCATCGTGAGGTATCGCGTGTGTAAAATACACATTGAATGACATGGCCGCCAGTGGCAGCATTGATGAAGTCGCGACGAATTATCGTGTCCCACGGCGGACATCAAAGGTGGAATTTTGCCTTACAACAAAGAAGCACTTCTTCAAAAGCAGTACAACCACGGAGGACACCGAAAGCCGGCAGATTGGCAGATTCGATCGCCGGCGAGGCGAGTGTGCGTTAAACATCCGGGTGACTTTTCACTCTGCTACATGTTATGTGCTAAGCCTGCTATAGTCCAAATTAGGAGCAGCCACACCCCACTGCCCCATCCCCTCATGTCATGGAATGACATGAAAGCAGACGTTTTGAGGACTTTACTCTGAAAGAACTGGCGAAGTATTTGGGATCGAAGACGTCTTTTTCTTGCACATTATGTCAGCAAATTCCCATTGAAATGAGCGAAGATGGCTTCCGGTTATGCACTGGATACTGGATTTGGCAAAATATACTTTCTTGTTAGGTTCTTAAACATGCCATAACCTGATATTATATATACCCGGTATATTATCTATTATTATCATACATTCCGACACGCAACCTTCATTTGCAACACGCTGGTCTTTTGGTGATTCCAAGAGCCAAAAAGAAATCCGCAGGTTCAAGAGCGTTTTTGATTTGGGCTCCAGTACTCTAGAATGCCCTACCCTTGGAGGTCAGAGGCTAGCTGCTACCTCTGTAGAAACGTTTAAATTGCATCTTAAGACTCATTTTATATTCATACATTTGGCTGAATGTTGTGGGCTTGGTGACTGTCGCTGCTTTCTTTTCCTTCCTTCAACACGGCTTGGAGAGGGATTTAGGTGTCAATAACTGATTTGTATGCTGCTTTACAGGTTCTGCGTTGGTTAGCCGGGATGAGGTCCAGGGCGGACCATAACCTTGAAGTTGCCACCATAGCTGCCTCGAACTACTGGACTTGGATGAGGACCCACTTCCCTTGACGACGTCTTCTTGCAGGGCTTCAACTTCCTAAATGGACTTTTGCACTATTCTAGTACTAATGTTTAGTATCACAAACTATGTAAACTGTTGCCCATTTGGCATACATTGCAGCCTGGTCATCCTGGAAGGGGGATTACTGCATCTGCGCTCCATTCTCAAGGTTTCTCATTTTTCCCCTGATGGGTTTTTTGAGTTTCTCCTTACCCTTTTGTGGTTCAATCAGGATGTCACAGATATTTGGCAACTGTGGGTATGGTGAAGCCCTTTGAGACGCTTGTGTGATTAAGGACCATATAAATTAAGTTAACTTGACTAAACTACTTTGAAGACCCCCTTTTGTTTTATTGCTCAGTTGCTAGACCCCTGTTGTTTCTATTAATTACTGTCTCAAATGTTCTCTAATTTCGATACTGTAAATGTATATGATCGTATGCCGAGAAACGTTTCTTGGGAGGGCTAATATGGCGGCCTCGTGGCTTCAAAAGTCTTGATCTATCGGCTATTCAGATAATTGGCTTGTCTTCTTCGCCAATTCTTCTTCTACGCTTTCCCGTTAAGTCTCTGTGGCAGAAAGGTTTCTGTCTGTACAAGATTTGTTTGAGGAACGAAACTGGCTTTGCTTCAGTGTAAACAGGGCCTAAAAAACACCAACACTAATTCAAATGAGAAGATACACCTGGGCAAGACATGTGGCAGAGGGCACTGATTAGTTGACACACAAGGAAGGTCAGGCAAACAAAGGTGGATCACAAAGCTTGACGAGACAAGGGAAGGACACAAGGCCGTTTCTCAATATCAAGAACACAGAGTATGTTCTTGTGACGCAACGAGCAGGGTCTTGGTCAGCTTGGTCTCAAGAACGTACTTCCCAAGCACGCATATCTCGCTGGCGTATTTCCAGAACTCATCGCAGTTAGATCATGTGACTTGCTTTCAATGGATTTGTACTACTATTTGGATGTTTCAAAATGTGTTTGTACAACATACATTGGTTAAAAACTTTACTTACATCCTTGTGATTTTGCGAGATGTCATCACTGGCGGCCCAAGTACTGTTCCAATCGAAAGTACGCATAAGCCAAGACCACACGGAATTCACAAATGTCGTTCTTTTTTGCTACCTTAAACCAAGGATGCGTCGGATGTTGCTTGGTAAAGGCTTGGCTGTGAATATATCCCATGATGCATTTTGTACTTCAAGGAACGAATGGCAGCGGAGGAGCATCACGATTTTTTTCTTCTTTCTTCAGCTTTCATTTTAGGCAGACTAGACATGGCAGGTTTGCTGCATTGGATTGCTGCCCCCCCCCCCCCTTTTTTTTTTTTTTTTTTTTTTTTTACACAACTTAGTGTAACAACTGCAATTTACAATATTATATATATTGAAATATGATTTACTATATACACACATTCAAATATACATTTTATAAATGTGTTATATTTTGAGTTGGTGACCTGCTCTCATTTGTTTGTTGCAGCTGCTGTCTGACCACTGGGGGGGAGCCATGACCACCCACACACCTGTTTCGTGTTGATTAGCCTCGCCTTTGGGTGCTGAGTGCACCAGTTTGATGGACTAATCCTCTTCTTGCTGATCAACTTTGCCTAACTAGTCTAGATTCTCGTCTCACCTCAATCTTGTGCTTGTTTATTTTATTTTATTTTTTTAGGGTGGGGGGTGGGAGTATTCTTGTTTCGGTGGTTTTGATTCTTGCCTTTTGCAAGCCCTTTTCTTTCATTTGCCACTGTACTATTGTATTTTTGCAGCTGTGTTTTGGAATAAATTTCGTTAAACTTGATTTCTTTCCCATGTTTTGGGGATCTGCACACTTGAACATAAGATGTATCATTACAATTTCAGAAAATTCAGAACAAATCATTCAATAACCCCCCCCCCCCCAATATTATCGTACATTGGATGAATCCCATGTATAATTTCGTTTCAAATGATACTTTAAAATATTACTCATAATTATATAACATCTAGTCACGTGGTACAGTTACGGCAATGCGTCACAAGAAGAAAGCTCGCAGTAAGTACAACATCCGGGTATTTCGTCCATTCAATGCTTTTGCTTTTTGCGTACTTGCATTTGGAACAGTACTTGGCCGTGACGGATGACGTTTCAAGACATCGCGAGGACGTAAGTACGGAGAAGAATGCGTATTGAGAAACAGCCAGGGACAACATAACAAAACACAGATGACAAAGACAAAGGACACAAACATCAAAAACTTCCAGGAAACAAAAACTCAACCACACAAAACCAAAACATGACATAGTGTGTATTTTGTCAGAACACCCTTCTTTTAGACAAATATAGAGCGTAGAGTAACATTATTTGACCATTAAATTAAAATATATACAAGACCAATGCATTCTGCAAATGGCAGTCAAGTGATGTCAATGAGCTTTTTTACATATGCATAGGTAGACATTTTTAAAATAGCCAACAATGAACATGACACTTTCTAATGATCGTGGGCTCAGAAAATGTAGGTCTTGGGACTGCGGTCAGGCCAGCCGCCACTCGAAAAGACGAAGTCAAGCCAGCCGCCCCAACGATTGTTAATACTGTGCATTACGGTAACGTGCCGACGTGCCCCTGCGTTGGCCACCTTCTGAGCAACAAGCAAGCTGAGCAACACCTGGTTTATGGTTTAAAATAGAGAATCATAAAAAAACAACGGTTTGTTATTCCAGAACCAGACCAGTTCTGAGGGACACTACACCACCCCAGGTATCCAACCAAAGTACTTTCAACAAAATCTGATGTTGCATTTCAAAATAAAACTGTTTTGAAAAATTTATTTTCCGACATTAATCCCTGTTTTCAAAAAATCATTAAAAATTCATGGTTTGTTATCCCAGGACCAGACCAGTTCTAAGGGACACTACAGCACCCCAGGTATCCAGCCAAACTACTTTCAACAAAATCTGATGTTGCATTTCAAAATAAAACTGTTTTGAAAAATTTATTTTCCGACATTAATCCCTGTTTTCAAAAAATCATTAAAAATTCATGGTTTGTTATCCCAGGACCAGACCAGTTCTAAGGGACACTACAGCACCCCAGGTATCCAGCCAAACTACTTTGAACAAAATCTGATGTTGCATTTCAAAATAAAACTCATTTGAAAATTTAAATCTCGACTATTATTGCTGATTCAAAAATTTTGAAATGCAACATCAGATTTTGTTCAAAGTACTTTGGTTGGGTACCTGGGGTGGTGTAGTGTCCCTCAGAACTGGTCTGGTCCTGGGATAACAAACCATGAATTTTTAATGATTTTTTTTAAATCAGCGATAATAGTCGAGATTTAAATTTTCAAATGAGTTTTATTTTGAAATGCAACATCAGATTTTGTTCAAAGTACTTTGGCGGGATACCTGGGGTGCTGTAGTGTCCCCTAGAACTAGTCTGGTCCTGGGATAACAAACCATGAGTTTTTAATGATTTTTTGAAATCAGGGATTAATGTCGAGATTTCAATTTTCAAATGAGATTTATTTTGAAATGCAACATCAGATTTTGTTGAAAGTACTTTGGCTGGATACCTGGGGTGGTGTAGTGTCCCTTAGAACTGGTCTGGTTCTGGAATAACAAACCGTTATTTTTTTATGATTCTTTATTTTAAACCCTAAACCAGGCGTTGAGCAGCTTTTATTTTGAAGGTGGCCAGCGCAGGGGCACGTCGGCATGTTACCGTAATGCACAGTATTAACAATCGTTGGGGCGGCTGGCTTGACTTCGTCTTTTCGAGTGGCGGCTGGCTTGACCGCAGTGTCTTGGGAGAGGTTGGTGTGTTCAGATTGTGGCTCCACCTGATTCAAGGCGACAGTTGTGAAAGCTACAAACAGGAGAACCTAAAGGGAACAAAAAAATTTTTATCAACAAAAGGGTTTTACAGTACTACCAAAATATACTCAATCAATTGTGAACACATATCACATACAGTACACTTCAATTATTGAATTGCACCTGCAATTTGGAGTTGGACCTATATGTCCCGGGGGTGGGGTCTTGGGGGGTTGGACACTGTCCAGACATTGGACATCAAATTGTCATCATTTCTATACACTGTACTGCTAGTCAGGGCATAGAATCGTCTGAAAACGTTTCGCCTCTCCTCCAAGCATTATCATCATCAGTTTCTGCTCAAAGATGTGACAATGCTTAGGGCTTATGGGATGGTAGGATCCAAGCATCTATCCGGTAAGGGAGAGGCATACCACAACCAGGAATGGTTTCACTCTTTCAGGATGCAAAACATTTAAAAATAATAATAAAATAATAATAATAATAATAATAATAATAATAATAATAATAATAACCAGCAAAATCCCATTGAGATCTGGGGCCTCATTTATAAAGCTTGCGTACGATCAAAATGAGGCCAAAACTCTACGTACGAACATTTCTGCGCCAAAGGTGGTATTTATAGAAAACAAACTGAACGTGAAACTTTACGCACCGCCACGTCAAGTCTGGACCTACCGTACGCTAGGGCTGGGTGTTGCCGCCAACCTCACGATACGATACGTATCCCGATACAGGGGCCGCGATACGATACGTATCGCGATACATATATGTTCCAATACTTGATCTTCATGGCGATACGTATCTCAATATGTCACATAAATTTTCTTGGATTTTATAATAGTCATATGTATGTATGTATGTATGTATGTAAGGATATGTTTGTTATGCTGACTGACAAAAATATTTTTGTTAGCAGCTATTCTGGTTTACCACTAAAGTGGTGTGCCTGGTCTAAATTTGCAGCTTTCACAGACACACCGGGAACAATTATTAATAGGCATGAGCCGATATGAGCAAAAATATCAATGTATTAAAATTACAGCTCTAAAATGTGCTTATTTGAAATATTTGGGGAAACAAAAACAGCATTTTTTTCATGTAACACATTCCACTTTGTTTTTAAACAAAATATAGGAAAACTGGTACATTAAGACATGTGCAATGTTAAGTTTATAAGTAAATAAATATTAATATTCTTCCTCTGCTTTAATTTTTCTTAGCAAGACAGAGTGTCCAGTCACTGGTGAGCTATTTTTGCATTAATTGAAGGCAATTAACTTCAAAGACGCTGCTGTTTTTTATTTTTTAGCTACAATGCAAGCTGCAACGGCAAACGTTAACTGCCTCTTTAAAGTTAACAAGCAATATCGATTCTGACGCCTGCGTATCGATACGTGTATTGTAATGAGGCCCGCAACGATATATTGCCGTATCGATTTTTTGAGCACACCCCTACCGTACGCAATCCGCACATTCTGGAGACATGGGAAAACAGCGACACAATCAGCTTTGTGGTGCATTTCTATTCCTCAAACGCCATGTATGCTGGATGTCACATTATAATATTTTGCAGACTTGCTCCGACGTCACAAGCACGCAGCGGGGCGGAAAGCTGCACGCAAATAAACATCTTAAACGTCCGTCTTCTCCCATTGATCACCTATCTTGAAAAAGCCTCATGCAACAAATCACAATTAGTGACAACTAATGTGGACACATCCTGCACGCATTACATCATCGCGCCGCATAACAATATGCGTCTCTCGTAACTTCACCCGCCCGCCGCGCAATTGCCATTAAAGGCTATATTGACGCAAGGCAATAAGGATAAAAAACAAATAAATAAAATAACTAGAAAAATACAGTCTTGGTGCATCTTTGCTATGCGTATAGGTTTTGTCACTCATGCAAGTACATGAAAGAATGCGCGCGTCAGTCATAAACGTTCACAATGCGATCCATTCAGCCATGATTCTGGTTGAAGATCCATAAACAACACATTTGGAATATTAACAACAATAATAGGGCGGTCTATTGATCGCCTTGAGACAATTTATAAGTATGAGTAAAGACAATAAAAGTTTAAGCGGTTAAGAAAATGGATGGATTATTTTTTATTGATATTATTATTGTTATTTATTCTTTTTCCTTCTTAAAAAATTAAAGTCTGCAACTGTGCGCCCTGCGCGGCATTACGCCGCAGCTCGTCCTGCTTACTTTTATTGGCCTTCCGTGACTCGACCCCTTCAATGAGGGTTTCAATGCACATCTTTCTTTTTGTTTTAATCTTTTTTTTTTTATTTTATTTATTTTTTTTTTAAATAGGACATACTGTTCACACAAAAATTCTATGTATATCATGGTGAATTTAGCCTTCTTTCTTGCCTTTCATTGGCCGTCCAAATTGTTTTGCTTTGGTGTTGTCAACACGTGCTGCTTATTAATACGCAGATGAGTTGCTTTCCATTGCCAAATATGGGATGAAATAGGCGGACTTGGGGCGGGGAACGGCGTGGAATCTGCTGCGCACACCGGTTGGGATCGTGTGGCATTTATAAAGGGAACTTGCGTGCAGATATGCGTATGTGTGTTTACGCATGGTTTTATAAATCTCAATTTTTTTCTGGGTACGTGCGTTTTGAGTTTCGTTCGTACGTACATTTCTGCGCAGGTTTTCACGCACAGTTTTATAAATGAGGCCTCTGATCTCTTTATCAAGAGAGTCCTGGCCAAGGGGCACTCTACAACACAACTGCTCTGCCCTTCAGGCGAGTCCTTGTTATTGCAGATTTTTATTTTGAAAATATATGCTTTTATTTTGCCGCAACCGGGGTACAACAAGAAGTGTTGGGGGCCCGTGCTTGCGAACTTTATGCAGTTGAGAGAGGAAAAAAGAAAGATCGCTTCGAATTCAAGCACGCCGTGAAAAGCTTGTTAGATCCCACAGAGGCAACGCCTGTACGTATTATGTTGTTTATTACAATGTTTAAAGTGATATTTGAAGGCTAAATTCATGTAGGCTGCTAATTTTGGGGTATTAGTGTTAAATGATCACTGCGGTGAAGCTAGGCCCCTCTTCTATTTACGGAGTCTAGCTAGCCGCTCTTCATTTTCTGTTCTCCTTTTCTCTAGGATTTATGGTAGTGTGCGCAAAGGGACGCTGGCGCGGAGAACAGCATCTGGTTTTCAAAATAAAATTGAATTCAAAAGCAGTTTAAAAGATGTTTTTATTATGAACAGTTTAAAAGATGCTTCACTATAACACAGCAGCAATTCACATTTCACGGGGTATTCACCCCACCTAGGTTCCATTACCAGGCTGGTATTGAGCAATAACAATATGTACAATAATAAGTTATTTTAAAATAAAGGAAAGGTTGACATGGAGGAAAAAAAAAGAGGTGTGTCATCAAGCAGGCATGCCGCTATGAGCCAGTACTAATTTGGGGTCAATAGGTCACATGACCTAGTTCCTAGTTGTAAATATATATATATATATATATATATATATATATATATATATATATATATATATATATATATATATATCTGTATATATATATATATATATATATATGTTTATATATATTTAAAAAAAAAAAAAAAAAGTCACATGACCTAGATGCTATTAAGCAAAAATTCTAAAATTACAGGCAAAAAAAAAAAAAAAATTAAGTGGAGAGCTCAAATGAAAAAATAAGAGGTGTGCATCATCCAGCCGACATGCCACTGCTGACAAGACGAGGAAGGTAGGACTCAGACGCAGGGAGAGAGAGTAGGCCTCAAAGGCTGCAGTTTATTTTCTCCAAACACCAATTCACACCTAACAGAGGGAAACCGGGGCACTCAAAAAGGGGAGAACTAAGGACACCCCACTGGGGAGGGAAAAACAGGCTAAGGGCACAGGGAATAACAAAAAGTACTCCGCTGGGGAGGAAAACAGGCTCAGGGAATAACAAAAAGGCACAAAAACAAGACACTAGGCAAGGACAATGGTCGAGGGCTGTGGGACGCTTCCATGCACGTCACACATGTCACACATCGGCAAACTGAGGGAGGAGGCTGATGGCTTTTATTGCAGGGGACAATTGGTGGCAGGTGGAAACAATCATGGGCGGGGACCAGTAATGAGTGGACAGCAGGAAGGACAAGTGACTTGGGGTGAGACAGAAGTTAGAATTTCAAAGTAAACAGGAAATGATTCAACAAAATAAAAGCATAGGCTGGCCCGCCTCTGGCGGCGTGGCAACTGCGATGCAGCACTGATTTGGGTTAGATGCCACGGATTTCCGGGTTTGTCACATCAGCGCTGTTTCCGGCCACTGCTGGCCGCGTTCCAACACTCGCACCCGCACCCCTGCGCTCTCCAACCGCGCACCGCCGCCGATGGGCGGGAGCGCGCAGTGCGTCTCAGCTCTCTGAAATGCTTTGGACAAGTGAGACAGACACACTACACACTCGCACCTGTTGACGGGAATGCCAACCGAGGGGCACAAAGGCGGAAGTGCAAGAACAGGGAGGCGGCCCACACAAATAGGAAATGGGAACAAAGCTGAGGTGTGGAAACCCTGAAGTCGGAAGTCGCGCCTCCTCCGTGGCATATACCCCATAGGTCACATGACCTGGAAGCTATTGAGCGAAGATGCTAATATTTACAGGGAAAAAAAGAATTTTATATATATATATATATATATATATATATATATATATATATATATATATATATATATTAGGGGTGTTAAAAAAAATCGATTCGGCGATATATCGCGATACTACATCGCGCGATTCTCGAATCGATTCAATAATAGGCAAAATCGATTTATTTTATTTTTTTTTAGGATTCACACCTTAAGCATGGAAGAATGTTATATGAACGGAACATTAAGCCTTAATATTTTATTTTAATGCTGTTTAAACATGAAACAGATTGCAACCTCTATAAGACTGAAATTTCAGATAAATAAATAATACATTTTCATATAAATCTTACACTCTACAAGCTTACTGATTAGTATTTTCTAAATTTGAATGAAAAAAAATCGCAACAATCGACTTAGAAATTCGTATCGGGATTAATCGGTATCGAATCGAATCGTGACCTGTGAATCGTGATACGAATCGAATCGTCAGGTACGAGGCAATTCACACCCCTAATATATATATATATATATATATATATATATATATATATACATATATATATATATATATATATATATGTGTGTATATATATATATATATATATATATATATATATATATATATATATATACACAGCACACAGCTAACTCAAGGCAATTTAAAGGTAAAGGATATTAAAGCCGCTATATAGAAGATTTAAAATTTCAAATCGCTACTGCCACCTGTGGCCGAAAACAAACTGCACGCTCATACACGCTGCGCGCACTCGTACGTGCACGACCTCAATACTGAAGACTGGGCTCTTCATATCCAATTAAACTATGTTTTCAGAGGTAATAAGTTTTATAATGTTATACAAAGCTGGCCACTTCACAGAATGAGACTCGATCCCCACTAAACAATTGATGTCCACGGGACGTGCAGATCATATTGCTTTAGTCAGTCGAAGTCCAGTCCTGTACTCCAAAATGATGTGCAAATTACGTCAATTAATTGGACCTCATTCCGATGTTAATAAGCAGTTACATATTGTAGTCACCCGGCTCGACGGACGTCAACCTGATTCTAGTCATTATTAGTGTATGTCGCCCCCAGGCTAGCGTCATTGTGCATTAGCCGAAAGGTGGGCTGTCATTTATGGAAATTGACGATTGTGAAAAACATATAGACCTATTCACTACTTAGTGTGATACGGCCGTGAATGTTATCGCCATTCAGTCGTACCGTTCACATTCCGTTAGCATAATGTAGCTACAATAGGCTGTTTTCACGGAGGAAAATAAGGCGACATTTAGCCTGATTGAAACGCCGCGGAATGGAACGTCTGTTCTTCATAAAGTCATTCTGTTCTATTACATTCAACTTTGCCGCCCCTTTCACGCTAAATGTTGCCGTCCACCTCACTTTCACCCCAATAGTTATGACCGAGAAGTGATCCATCTTGAGGTTACTGCTATTTGAAAACAACACATTTTTTCTAAATGTCAAGATACTCGCTTCTTACCTTTTGGAGTAGAAAGAAAGCCAGCTGTGAATCACTTTTCTAATCCAAGTCCGATCTCAACTCTCTCCACCTCTGAAATGTCAAACCAATGTTCACTCTCGTTCTTGCCCGGCGTCGGTCACTACCAAGTTTAGATTATTTTATTTTTTTTCGTGGCACTTGACATTGTTTTCATTTTTTTTTTAAGCAGCCTTCCGCGGAGTAGAAGCGGGTGTCTGGGGCAGCGAAAATCTGTACTAGTTCCGTTTTCGCGACTACAGGAAACAACTGACGAGAACGTGCATGACGTCACAGAGGGCGGGGAATTCGAAGGATTCGGACCGGACGCTTCCTAAATAATATTGGCCAGAGGCTTGTAGGAGTACCCACTGTGAACAGCTAAGATGTTGATCTACTAATTATAATATGTTTCAGTCATAAATGGTCAAATAAAAAGGCTATTGTTAAGATATTTTTGGGGGAAATCCTCCATATAGTAGCTTTAAGGATGGACTATCATTTTTCACTTCAGAAATTTTTGGGCTTCATTCCCTTCATAGCCTAAGATAGGTTAAGAGCTCTTTTCGTTATCCAATCGGATCCACTTAATTATTATTTACTGGAAATTCGGTCCATGATTTCCCTGCAACCTTGCTTGCAGCAGTTATTCATGGTGTATATATGGCAACGTAAAACGACCACCAGTGGCTTCACTTCTCCCTATGGTGAGTAAGCGGCATTGAACAACTCAACAGTAATGGCTGATTTTGATTGTTTAATTTTTAATATATTTCTTATTGTTACTTTTCTAAGTTTCAAGTGGTTTCAGTAACCATTGTGGGTTTTTCTTTTAATTAACAGAAGGGCACCAACAAAATTGTCAACTATGGCTGCCGTGCAGTCCATATATGGACTACATGCACGGCAGCTCCTGGGAAAAGATAAGGAGCTTGGGGGTGGCCTGGATCAGTGGTAGAATGGTCATCTCATAACCCAGAAGTTTTGGATTCGATCCCAGGGCATTGTGCCCATGTTGAAGTATCCTTGAGCAAGATGCGGAACCCCAGTTGCTCCTTGATGCAGTATGTGAGCGTGAAGTCAAACTGTGATGGCCTTCTAAGATGGAAAGGCGCTACAAGTGAAGTACCATTTTACCATTTCAGTTTCCGGGACACCGGAATTAAATGGTACTTCTAGAAGAAAAATAACCTCATTCTTTAAAATTGTGTTAACGGTGAATTTAGTAATGGGTATAGTCATGCGTTTCAAGGTGGAAATATCATCCGTAGCAGTGACTTTTAAAGATGCAGGTATAGCTCCTCTTGCCAACCCTGTGATCATGCACCATTATGTTCAGCTTTTTATTTACCAGTGAGCAACAAAGGAGATAAAAAGTTTATACATTCTGCATGCAAGACAATTTAACTAAAGCAACACTGGATTATGTTACTTTATTCATCTTTCTCTTTGTTTCTCCTTGTGCGGGTCCCTGGCGCGAGTCACAAAGCTGCGGTCGTTCTCAATCCCTCTCCCCCGCCGTCCATGCAAGGCACCTGGCACCCATCATAGCGAGCGATGATGTCAGGCATCATGAAACTTTGTGGGAATGTTTATGTTCATCCTGTAGTTACTCATTTATGCTTGTCATTATTACGGTATTGTATAATTTGTTTTCTTTTATCTTTCATAAACTCAAGATTATTGCATCTGAACCATGTGACAATGAAATGTGATTATTTTTGTGCTCTATAAACACATTTGAGTTGAGCATGTCAAAATAAGCCATTTTTTTTAAAGAGTTTGATATCACTATATATTAGACTAGCACGAAGTTACCACGTTTCGTTACCCTAAATGTGGAACTGCTGCGTGCATACCAAACAGGACAGTTAAAAGCAGGAAACCTACATCTTCATTTTGCTGGCAAGAACAATTAGCTAGTTTCCTGCCTAACAGCAGAAAGTCAGACTGTGAATGTATGGGATTTCACTAATTTGTCATGTAGATTGTCTAGGAATCATATGCAACTCGATAGAAATATGAACTACTTAAGACAAGGTGTATTATATAAGACTTGGACTTTATTTAGGAAAGTATTATTAGGAAGTGGAAAGAGCCAAAAGATAAAACCAAAGTAGTCGATCCTGTATGTTTTTAAGACTACCACTTTAAAATTACTTTTGTTATGAAATTAAAATATCATTGAGTAGCTTTATCTTCAACCATCTAGGCACGTGTGCCAAAACGTAGTTTGTACTTCAAAAGTATTTCAGAGCAAACAGTTATTGTGCTGTGAGCCAGAGTCATGTGATTAGCCACTATGCACGCAGTCACAACACAGTAATCAACCAATTGGCCACCCTTGAAAAAAAAAATAGGATGGTATTCTTTGATGCTTCCACCCACCAAGTAGCTGGCAATTACAGCTGTTAATTTGATTTTGATCACATTATTAACTGTTAGAAGATAAATTCTTCTCTGTAATTTTTTTGTTTATTGAAAATGATGGCTCGTCTTACTTTATGACAACACAATTTTACATACACTTTAACAATGTGTACATATTTTTTTATGGTGTTTTATGCTACAAAATCTTCCTGTGTTTGTGTGCTGTATTAAAAACAGACTAAAATAACACCACAAAGCTAATCTTTTGACTTTAAACTTTAACGCGGTATGATCAGTCATTTTTACCTGCTTGTGAAATCTACGCGCTGGATTCGTTCACATCCTGTACATCTCCTGTGTCCATAAAGACTCGTGACACCCCTGCTAGATACCGATCTAAAGGAAGATTTTAATTTGAAAATAAATATTTGATTTAGCCATCCATCCATCTTTTGCCGCTTATCCGAGGTCGGGTCGCGGGGGCAGCAAGTTTAGGAGGGAAGCCCAGACTTCCCTCTCCCCAACCACTTCAACCAGCTCCACCGGCGGGATCCCAAGGCGTTCCCAGGCCAGCCGAGAGACAGCGTGTTCTGGGTCGTCCCTGTGGCCTCCCACCGCTGGGACATGCCCGGAACACCTCTCCAGGGAGGCGTCCAGGAGGCATCCGAACAAGATGCCCGAGCCACCTCAGCTGGCTCCTCTCAACGCGAAGGAGCAGCGGTTCGACTCTGAGTCCCTCCCGGATGACTGAGCTTCTCACCCTATCTCTAAGGGAGACCCCGGACAGCCTGAGGAGGAAATTCATTTTAGCCGCTTGCATCCGGGATCTTGTTCTTTCAGGCACGACCCACAGTTTGTGACCATAGGTGAGGGTCGAAACGTAGATCGACCGGTAAATCGAGAGCTTCGCCTTCGCCTCAGCTCTTTCTTCACCACAACGGACCGATACAGAGTCCGCATCACTGCAGATGCTGCACCGATACGCCTGTCGATCTCTTGCTTCATCCTACCTTCACTCATGAACAAGACCCCAAGATACTTGAACTCCTCTACTTGGGGCAGGATCTCATCCCCGACCCGGAGAGGGCTTGCCACCCTTTTCCGACTGAGGATCAATGTTCCCTCTAAGGTGCGCGTGTGCGCAACAGGTCGCTTGCACATGTCGTCACTGCCGCCACGGATTTGTTGTTGTCGCCATCCTGGGTGGCCTCCACCTCCACGTAGTGATTCGTTCAAACACGTATCCCGTTTGTTGTCTGCGGTTAAAATGGTACATTGTTGCTGCATTATTGGCTATTCGAACAAAGCCAAGGGAGAAAATGTTCAGTCTTTCTTTTCCGAATTCCGAAAATAATTAGGAACCAGGGCCTGGAGACAGAGGAGTGCGGACTCCAGAGGGAAGTCGTTACTTTGGGCTCGTGTGTGCAGCGATCACTTTGTGAGCGGTAAGCTTGTTTACCTTTATTTAATGCATGAGGATTAATAACGTTTCGACCGCCCATATATGGGCAAGTTGCTTATTTTTTGGATTCATGAGCAAGCAAGTTCGGTAGTACAAGCTGGCTAGCGGACGTTAGCTGAAAGCTAACATCGAACATTTTCACCCAAAGTAGTGCCAGTGCAAAGTGTTTACTGCTAAAATTGGATGGATTAATCTTGGGCTCTTAATGCCGATAACATGTTTTTTGGTGACAAAATGTAAACTTGGAAAAAAGAGACAGAAGGGGAAGAAGCAAGAAAACAGACCCCCGGGGATGATGCAAGAAAACAGACCCCCGGTAGCCTACACATCATGCTAAAGAACTTATTCACGGCCACCCTACTGCGGAAAAATAACCAGTCTTGCCATATTTTATTTGCTTATATATTTGTTTATTTTAACAGGCCGCTCTGCGCCCGTTTTTCTGTCCAATCATCCCGACTGGGCTCCAACATTAAAGTTGGGTCCCAAGTTACAACATCTATGTCTCAGCCCTGTCGGTGCCAAGATATGAACGTGCACAGGAGAGACAAGCAAAGAAAAGACGACTCGAAGTGGCAGAGAGTTTGTTGCAGTTATGCAGCCAGATGGCTCCAGTAACCTGTACTCTCAAGTACTGCTGACATCATTGACTCTGGTATGCCACTCAGAATTCATTACATGATATATTGTATGCATGAGTGAATGTATGTGTTTATGTTTGTGTGTGTACACGCACCTTATATTTTAGAGACATTTGGAAGTGTTTATAGAAATAAGTATTTGCCTGTAGCAATGTTCATACATTAAAAAATGCAACAAAATGTGTAAATTTCTTTTACACTGACAAAAAAAAGGCTAATCACAGGAACAGTACTATATTAAACCTATTACTGGTACCGTATTTTTTTTGTGATTTTTTTTTTTTAATTTTTTATTTCTTTAGGGATCTCATGCCAAACCGACTTGATTGCCAATGACATGATGGAAACGAAGGCGAGCATCAAAGCATTGGAGGACAACATGCTACTGTTTGTTTGGAGCTAATAAAGGCAGCGATTATACAAATTCTATTGTTGGGTTTGTTTACAAAGCTATACATAATACAAATGATAGGATTTGACTCAATGTGCAATATGGTCCCTCTTAAAATAATGGCATAAATCTCTATTATTTCTAAAAACACAAAAAATGAAGTGAATAATGATTAGATGTATTTTCACTGATAAAATTGAACTGTTAATTAATGTAGTTTATTTTAGCACAGGTGCCTACCATCCTGAGATATTTACATTAATACATATATATATATATATATATATATATATATATATATATATATATATATATATATTCATTCCTTATATATATATATATATATATATATTCATTCCTTACTGCTTATCCTCACGAGGGTTGATAATTTGTGTCAAAATATTAGGCCATTATTTTAAGAGTATGACGGTATGATGTAATGTTGATGGGGTACGCAATGACTTTCATTATGCTATGTACAGAGGAAAAAGTTGCTCTCTTTTAAATTTGTTTAATGAAAGACAAGTACCAGTACTGTGTTACAGTTTTCCCAATAATCCTTGTTTCACACTTGTCACAAAACCACTGTCCTTTTGGCAGTCTAGATTGGCACACTTCAAGTGATATCATTTGATTTTACAATCTGCTGCAGCACAAAAAACTACTTTACTCCGCGTCTTTGAAGTACATGAGCAAGTGGTAGGTGACAGCGGCTGAGCAGGAACACTGGAAGTCCACTGCTGATCTAGTAAATGCTCTCCCGAGCAGTTCAGGTAAGGAGGGCTTTTTGGGAAAAAAAAACCTCTGGCTTTTCCAGCTGGCCAAAACGAGCGATCTGGGTGGACTCGCTCAATGTAAATATCACACTTTGTCCACACCACAAAGTCACAGAAGTCCCGTCCAGTTAAACTCATCTGTGCCTGAATCTGAAAATATTACAAACATTGTAATGAAAATATGAAACATAGAATTAAATAAGAAACTACAAAAAGTAAAGCCATACATACCTGGTAATAATATTGGTGTTGTCGTGACAAGTGATGGGAATTGTTGCCATCCGGCACCAGACAGAAATTGGGTGTTGTGACAGCCTCCTTAACCGTGAGATCATAAGAAAAGCTGTCAGTATGCTCAGTAGTTACCATGAACACGTTTTATTGTACTGGAAACTGAAACTAAAAATTCGTCCTCTGAGAGTGGTTAACCTTAACCATTTAGAATAAGTTGATTAAGTAACATGTAACTAGTGAAAGGGTAGCATTAAATTTAATTAAGCCACGGGGAGGCTGTGCATACAGTTACTTTTTATTCTTATACGCTCTGCCATATTTGCCTGTTATAAAATTTTTAGAAAAACCACATCAGGTAAACCCAGCTGTGCATGTAAACACAATGATAACAGGAAGCCTGAGAACAAATCAACATTTTTGTGTGCAGAATTACCAACACCATGT